>NC_089761.1:5951291-6098791 GCF_040412425.1 Macrobrachium rosenbergii
GTTATTTTTCGTTGATTTTTGTCAATAAAGGGTTTTAGTTTTGTACTTAGTATCTCATTCCAGTACTCCTTAGATTTTAGTTAGGGAACGATACAACTGATGAAGTAGCTCACGCTACACGCTATCACTTCAAATCTCGGGATAAGCGAGATCAAGCTTCTGTTCATAAAACAGAGACTTAAATAAAGTAAAGGTTTCAGAATTGGCCTTTACACACACACATATATATATATATATATATATATATATATATATATATATATATATATATATATATATATATATATATATATATTTATATACATATATATATATATATATATATATATATATATATATATATATATATATATATATATATATATATATATATATATATATATATATATATATATTTATGTATATATATATATATATTATGTATATATATATATATATATATATATATATATATATATATATATATATATATATATATATATATATATATATATATATATATATATATATATATATATATAAACAAGATAGCCAGAAAAAACTAACTTCAACATATCCAAATATAAATTCATCTTCATCAACCAACGTTTCTGGATACAGTTCCCATCATCAGGGCTAACAAGAGAGAAAAAAAATCCATACTTCAGGAGTAAGACTAAAATGGAGTATAATAGCAAATCATTCATTTGGTGAGCTTCAAATTCAATGTAAAAGCAAAATGACAAGTAATGAAACACGAAATTATCAAGCATCTTGACACTAACATTCAAAAAAAGAAACAATTAATAATCCAAGACAAAAAAAAAAAAAACATGTGGACTTCAGAGAAATTACCATACGTCCCTCACAAAGCACAAACAAGTGGTATAACGTTAATCCTAAAATTTAGAAAGCTGCTTTATATATTTATATTTACAACATGTAAAATGTAAAAATAACGAAACGAGACTGCTGTATATATTTACAAAAAGTAAAATGGAAACTCACTGGCACAGATACCTGTATGTAAAGGACTAACTCAATTTTTTGGCAAAAGGGAAAGCAAACATATGGAGATAAGAATTGTAGAATTGGGGAATAGTCGATTACACAGTGTTTAACGGTACTGCAGTTAAATGTTGTTGTGGGTTTATAATAACTCTTTAATGAAGAGACACTAGAGAATGTAGTGACTGGTTGTCTGTTGCTTGATACGGCATACTGAAATCACTGTACTGATCAGTGTCTGTATTTACTTGTAAGGGTTCATATTGTAGGGAATTCTTTCTTCGTTAAAACTGATAATCAGTGCGAACCTAAATAAATACGGTGTTAAAGATTAGATCAATTCCGGCAATGTGTCTTTGATCTTGAAAAGACTTCTAATTTCTAAGTGGTTCCAGAAAATAAAACTAAATTTAACATTTGAATAACATATTGCTAAAACAGAGAGTTCTCGGTTTACATGTTTATGCCTTGAGAAAGAAGGCAAAGAAATAAGCATTTCATTTTACGGCAGATTAAAATTGGTTGTCCTAGGCTTAAAAACGTCAGTTAAAAAATCTTTTTAAGATTTTCCAAAATGAGCGAGGCACATGTGAATTTCTACTAAAACAGTTTTGCAAAAAAAATTCATTCATCATGAACGCCACTTACATGATAAATTGTAAGCCTTACATAATAAAGTTCCACATGCATCAAGTTTAAGACCAACAGACAAAAGCTTATAAAAAAAAGTATATCTTAGTTTAACCAGACCACTGAGCTGATTAATAGCTCTCCTAGGGCTGGCCCGAAGGATTAGACTTATTTTATGTGGCTAAGAACCAATTGGTTACCTAGCAACGGGACCTACAGCTTATTGTGGAATCCGAACCACATTATAGCGAGAAATTAATTTCTATCACCAGAAATAAATTCCTCTTATTCTTCATTGGCCGGTCGTAAATTGTACCCAAACAGCAATAGTCTTCTTGCTGCAAGCACCAGTTAAAATTTGATCATTACTCCGAGAAAAAACAGTCCGTTATCAGATACTAAGTTCATTGTAAAAATATTTTCCTGATTTTTCATTTAATCTGTATCCTCTCTCAAGTTCCTCCATGCCATAACTATACACTTATACAGACTGGTTTTATAACCATCGTTTTGCTTTCGTTCTCAACAGTCTTCAGAAGCTGGTTCTCACTCATGCTTATGTTATGTAATGTTTAAACGTGGTTCTGGATAATATCTCTAAATGAGTTCGGCGATATTGTATTTAATTTAATGCCTCCATTACCTTTTTTTTATTAAGATTATTATGTCTTTCTTCATTTAACTTCGAGATAATGTTTAAAATCATGAAACTTGACCTGTGCGTAAGAATTATGGATTTAGAAATAAATATAGTGTCATGGAAGAATCATAACACGAACAGTTCTGTTAGATTTATGTGAGCGTTATCTATCCTTGTATGGAACATTTTCCTCTTATAAGAAGAACTCCACTGCACATTATTCTGAATAAGTAAGATAGAGTTACACTGTGTCGTAAGGTCATTGCATGCTTGTTTTACTGATGTTACTTCATGTCTTGCATTAAATGGGAAGAAAAATTCAAGGTCAGTGTTTCAAATCCCTCACTTTCAGATGGTGGTGTCTTGCTTTCTATGCTTTTCTTGTACCGTTTAAGGGGCGATGTTCTTAAAACCATACTTTCTTTGCCGAACTTGTTTTGTGCAGTTATAGCCGTCTCAGTCAGTAGATCTTAAAAAAAATAGCTTTCTTATATTTTTAAGTAATAAAGCCTTATTTTTTATTATTACTCATGAGTCAGTCCTTCCAAGCATTGTTGTATTTTTACTTCCTGGACTTTCAATAATTTCGTCTCGCAAGCACTGACTTCTAAATTAGCTTTCCTCTGTACAATAACGGCTTGTAATTTCCTCAGTTTTTTTGCTGTCTGGATGATCATGTACATGGCAATGGGGGCTGGGTGAGGTTGTTCATTTCAGTGCGTGAAATTTTAGTCTTTCATCTTTCCATTTGGAAGAAATATATCATAATTCAAAATATATCGTTATTTATAATTATAGTTTCTGTACTAAATAAAAAAAAATTGTCGAACTTTTTCTTTGTTTAAGTATTTAATGGACCTTTACCTAACTTGTTTTCAATTTAACAAAGCACACGCACTGTTTACGTAACTGGATACCTGTCTCCTTCGATCACTAATGTGATTATGTGTTATTCATTTCTAATTTATCTCCAAACATGTTAAGGTTTATTATATCTTCTCTCAGTACTCCATTAAGCAACATGGTTTCCAACAATTAAATTCATTTATCTGCTCTTGCCATCACTGGCATTCTTTCACCAGCTCTTCAGCATCTCCTCACTAACGCTGTCTACTGCAACCATGGCATTAAACAGTTAAATTGTGTCTTCTGTTCATATCTCCAAAACGTTTAACTATAGCCTATACCTTAACCTTCCCTTACCTTATACAATTTCTGCGCTCATTAAAGTTGATTAACACTCACAGCTACATAAGGCACCCTTTCTGAGACCAACTTAAACGCTAAACAAGTCACTAATGCAATTGTTTTCAGTAAATTTGCGTCTGGTTCACCTTCCTCTGCATCGTCACCCCATCAGTTCTTTCATAAGTATTCACCATTCTCACGTATGTCACACACAACTTTCAATATTCATTCTTAAACTTGACCCAAACAACATTTTCCTCGTCTAAGCCTTGCTCCTTATCCATTCCTTTGGAGCTGTTCCCTCATCCTTTGCACATCCTAATGAAAAACACAGTTATAAAGCCTTGCCCTTACTGCAGAATCTCACTTTGAAATTCATAAGATTTTAGTGCCTTTGCATTCTTAAATTTATTGATTGTTCATTTTATATCTCCAACAGGTTTACTAAAAGAATAAAATAAAATAGGATATAGAAAATAGACCAAAGGCCAATCGCTGAGACCTATGAGGTCATTCAGAGCTGAAACGAAAATTGACAGTTAAAAAGTTTAAAAGTTGTAACAGTGCAATTGCACTATGAATCAGTTGTTAGGAGTGGGTGGAATGTAAAATGGGAGAAAGAGAGTATTAACAGAAGTACAGTAAATGGAATGAAAGAGGTTGCAGCTAGGGGGCAAAGAGACGCTGAAAAGAACCTTAGGTAATGCCTACAGTGCACCGCATTAGGTCACTGACGGCACTACCAGCCTATGGTGGTTTTTCTAAAAGGAATCTCAAGTTTACATTGAACTTCCTCTCAATCACTCTCTTGTGATTTTTACATTAAAGCGTAGAACAATTTTATCACCGAAAAGACTACAAGAATGCTAACATTTATCCGAAGAACAAATGGTGATATTTACGAAACTATGCTTAAAATGGTAAGAAATCCTATTCATAAATTATAGATTACCTTGGTATTTTAACAGTTTCATTTGAGGCAACAAAGCATGCTGCTATACCTCTGTACCTTTGAATACTGGAGCTATTTTTAATTGCCGAAAATACCTGAACATGGCGGACTTAGCATGTGGATAATATAAAAGGGTCTATTTAGCTAATTATCTCTTGCCCTTAGTTAAAAAATTTCCCTTGGATATTGACAGCTTTACCTAGAGTTGATTTTGTTATCCCATAATATTATGACTAGAATTCCTGGCATTTGTTGTGATTTAGTTCGTAAAGAACGTGTTGCCTCAGGTGAATGGTTTTAAGCTGGATATTTAGCACGCTTAGATTTTCACAGATTTTATGAAGAAGGACGGGATACCTTTTGTGTAGAAGAGATGTTACTGAAATGTGAAGTTATTATATAATTTTTCACTGTTAATAAAATTAATAATAAAATAGTAAATAAATAAATAAATAAATAAATAAGTGGGCCAAAGAGACAAGGCCAGAAAAAAATTTAGTTTCTTTGTTAACTCCCTTTCTTTCTCCCTTTCTCCTAATTGTTGCTTAGAATATTCACAAAAACAAATAAGGTCTATTTTACGAAGTTAGCGGAGAAAAACGTACAAAACTTACTCCGCTGCATTCGCAAATAACCAACCTTTGAATTGCTGTGAAACCCAAAAATAAAATAGTGGTTGGGAAGCTGAAAACATTCAGAGTTGCATAAACAGCTATCGTACATTTTCAAGGAAGATACCTCAAAGACAGCCAGCACCTACCAGTCACTTCGATATTTATGGCAGAACGTGAGCTGATTTTCGCTTAACGCAGCACTCAACTCCCTCCACCTGTTGTCTAGATAGAAAAGGAGAAGGAGGACTACGTGAATGGATGACAGCTTTTGAAATGAAAGGGGAGGAATGTCATAAATGGATGCCTTGAAAAGGAAACTCTTACGGATGAGTTACTAAATGCTTCTTGCTTGTGTTACCGATTTTTATTTTACTGTTCAGTGCCCGTCATCACACATACAAAGCACTCACTATCCAAAACGCGACGACTCCTCTACCAGACAATAAATGCATAGAGATTTGTATTTAGAAAATAATTCATATGAAAGAAGTGCACATGTGATATTGTACGGAAAACTACACGACTAGTCTGTGATAATAACTTGCGATTTACGAATTCACTAAAAATGTTGCAGAAGACATTCCACATTAACGACTCACTGGATGGCTCGATATCGTACTCGGCTAGAACTCTCCTAGGCCCGCGTTCGAGTCTCCGCCCGGCCAATGAAGAATTAGAGGCATTTATTTCTGGTGATAGAAATTCATTTCTCGGTATAATGTGGTTCGGAGAGCTGTTAATCAGCTCAGTGGTCTGGTTAAACTAAGGTATGCTTAACTTTTCTTTTACATAAACGACTGAAGGTTCCTCTTAGGAGTGGCAGATTTGTGATACCAAGTCTGCATCTATCACTCTTTTTTTATTTTGATATTATTATTATTTTTAATAAAGGTGCTGGGATAGGTAAGAGGGCTTCAAAAGAGAAAAATCCTATATGATTTTTTTTTTTTTCTAATTAACCTATCCTTCTTTTCACACACAAACCCTGGTACGAATTGATCTCATCAATACAGAAGATTTATGAAACCCCTCAAAAAAAAAAAAAAAAAAAAAAAAAAGGCTGAAATAAGAACAGATTATCAGTGGGACTTCTTTACCTACGACATTTACTAGTTATGCATATATCATGCATATATCATTAAGTGCATAATCAAGCACCAGTTATGAAATATTATAACTACAGAATCTCTGTCATTCTTTACGTTTTATGTATTTTGACTTCAGTTATTCGTTTGTGTCATTTCGAACAAAACTCCCACTTTTTCCTTGCTCATATTCATCTCTGTTTATAACTTCATTATGTATTTCTGTTATTAGTACGCGTTATAAACCATATTCTATCTTTAAACAAAACATTTTTTTTTATTTCTAATATACGAGATGGCCCCGAAATGCTTGTTACCAAAAGCATTACTTATGTAAATCTAAATGGTTTCAAAATGATGAGTTAAAATGCAAATCGACAATAAAGTTATATCAATCAGATGATTTTTGACTGAAAACTTGCAGCGCCTAAAAATCATTGGTGCTACTTTGGCTTGCTATCTACGCGTCACACACTCCGTTGTGCTAGTACTAAACACCGCATGGTAAATGTAAAGTAGACGGCCGCACGAAGATATCGTTTATTAATATAATTTGCCGACCACGCAATATAGAAATGGGTGTATATAATACTTTGATCCCCTAGGGGCTAGTACTAAACACGCCGTCCCAAGGAGCTTCCGCCATGTTTAGTACTAGCACCTCACCTCGGAGTGGGTGACGCGTAAATAACAAGTCAAAGTAGCACCAAATCCTTTTCGTCCATGGTTGGAGTATGGTAACTCCTCCATAGGCGCCAAACAAATATTGACCAGCATTACATTCCCTCTTTGTGATGAAACTCAAAAACGATAGATTTCAAAGTAAATATTAATATTTAGGTTAAGAAAAAATAAACTTCTGCCTCAGAATTTTGAAGTGAGGCGACCTAAAGAAAATACTGGTTGTTGGCAGCTACTTCTGACCTTTTGTAGAGCAAAATATTTTATAATTATGAAACAAATAGTTTTTACTGCAAGAATCCAAAAAATAATGATGATGTGACTTGTTATAAGAATAGACATGAGTACTTTCTTAAGGGAAGGAAACATTTTTGAGCTCTGGGGCCAGTTTCGATATTACGTAAATTAAAGATTGGAAAATTAATACTGAAGAGTAATTAAAACATTTAGAGGTGTTTTTTTTTTGTATAGAAAAAAAGAAATTGTTTCATGGGAATCAGTGCACACAAATGAAGCTGATGTTACAGAAAAAGCAGGTAAATGATGGAGAGAAAACAAACACCACTCATACAAGCGTTAGGAGCTGGCATTCTGCTCCAAATGAGGCCAAAAAATCTACACATAAGGCAATATGAGCTCAGTATTATTATTCTACAAAATGTTGTGTGCATCTGCTGCTGACAAACGTAAGCACATCAACCCCAAACGGTTTTTTTCAGTACCTCACTTACTGGATCAAGGATGTCGTACCTTCCACGTAGTTTTGGCAGAGATGAAGTCCTTAGTCCTGTATTGTAAGAGATAGTGGGTGAGAACTGTGAAAATATACTTGGAATCAAATAAAATTATGATCTATTCCCCGTCTGTGTTTTTGCTCATTAGAAGTTAACATTGCATTTGTGGTTTATTGTTTCCAGATATTTATATCTAAACTTCATATACATTATAAACTAAACATTGTCAGGCTATAATGAATTGTTTTGTAATATTTCAAGTATGCAAGGCTCTGGTGAAAATATTACCATGTTCAATTTGAAAAGTACTTTTAGAAGTAAAAGCATGGAGTTTAGAATTCCTCATCTAGAATGAGATAAATTTTTTATTCCATTAAAGTCTGTGACTAGTACATTTCGAGTACTTTGTTGACTTGTTGACATGTCAAGAATTCTCCCCGCTTTTGTAATAAAGACTTTTTATTGAACAAATCCTTCAATTTGATGAATCAGAATTAATCGTTTAGTTTTAGTGGAAAGTTAAGTATACCTTAGTTTTACCAGACGACTGAGCTGATTAACAGCTCTCCTAGGGCTGGCACGACACTATGTATCCTTAAAGGAGTGTTCCATGTGTTCCACATGGCTAAGATCTAAAGTCCAATTTTTTATCGTGAGACACGAGATTATGCTCCTTTGGCACAGCTCTCGTCAACCTGTGGGATAAGGGTTGGAATTTTTTATAACTCTTCCTATATCGGCCAGCAACGACGGAGGAGCAAGAAACCTTTAAATGTGGTAAAAAAAAAAAAAAATACAAAAGGCCTCTCGTATCCCGAGAAGTAATCAATGATAGTAATCGATGGCTTGTTTGCCCAGTAAAAGTTAATGTCCCAACTTGGTCTTGAGAACTGGGCTGTGGCTTGAAATTATAGCAAAATGTTCATCTTTATTAGCAACGCAGATGAATGTCTTTATTATATTGCTGAATAATATTGAACTCAAAACATTTACAAAAAAAGATTAAAAATGTTGACCATATCGGTATTTTTAGCCATATATAATAAAAATCATGACTCATAAACAAAACTGCAATGTCTTCTAATACTCTGGTTTTGTTCCAAGAAAAATAATTTTTAAACATCTAGTAGCGATTAAAAATGTTTAATGTACTGTTAGAATATCATGATATATATCTTAAGTGTGATGAAAAGAAACTGATTCTGAAGTATTGTCTGATTCTCAGACTAATGAGGTATAAGTACGTTATGCAAAGCAAATCATGGTGAAGAATGAATACGGGATGGTCTGACTGATAAAGTCTTAGTTTTACAGAGCATCCTCAACTCATGCTCATCTTACCTGGGTTATTTTAAAGTATGACCAGTAACAGTAACCAGGTTTCTTTTCTTATTAAGAGGGATGAGTTACTGAAACAAAAGTAGCAGCATCTGCAAACTGTAACTTATGTCTCAGACTTTCGCTAATATCCCAGTTGAACATTGGCCCAAAACACTGTTGTCTGGAATGGCAGATGCGAGGGGTCTACGCTCAATTAAAACGGCATGGAAAAATCCTGTTACAAATGTTATATTTTAGAGCATTAGCATTATGGGCAACGAAGACAATATGGACAAATATGGACTACATTCATTTCCAATATTGTCGTAGATGTTACTAGTTCAAGATAAGAGGAGTATTACTTGCTCTGGTCACTTTCTTTTAGCATACTGCCACTCCTATAAGGCTCATAAAAATATATATATAGAAAAATGTTAATGCTATAAATTACTCACAGGCTAACGTCTTGATTAGACATACATAAGCAACATTATAGGTCATTAGAGATGTAAATTGATTTGTACTTGCGGTGTGTATTTTGAAAACTCTTACGAACAGGCGGCAGAGTCAGACCATATCTGTATACCTGGAAAATTCTTGTTAAAAAACAAAATGATATAACATGCTGCTTTGGGGTTAAAGACTGACATTGTTAAAACATAATGGGGAGATCCTACATTTTTATCCTTCACCTTGACTGTTGCGGTTATTTAAAATCTTTTTCGTGTCCCTTGATAAATGGCTCTCTCACCTGAAGTGAACTCTGATTCATATCTTACCACAAATGAAGTAAGTTTTCATCGGCAGGAGTGTATATACAAGCGGAAGTGTTCTAACGTGCAGTTTTCTGTTTCATAATGTAGCTAATAAATATTATTCTCTCCATCTCTCTCTCTCCCTCTCTCTCTCTCTCTCTCTCAATCTGCTGTCTAAATTCTGTCGAGTTATTCTTTATTAAAAATAAAAATTTGTGAAATATAAGAAATAATATCCTAATTCAAATTGTTTGTTCAGATATGTATTAAAAAATAAGATATGAAATAAAGAGGTGAAAAGATTCCTGATCTTTCCCCTTGTAAATTACCTCCTATTTTGGTTAAACGTTTATTTCCCAGGTCTTTTCATTTGTTACACTCAGTTGCCTTTGCTGGGTAACTGTGAAATAACATTGGCTCTCAGTGTTTGGGCTGTTCTATAACATCTGAGCTGCATAGTCCTTTTATAGTTCTCATCACATCCAATGAAAAGACTTCTTTCTTGCTTATCATCACATCCAATATAAAAGACTTCTTATTATTTAATTATTATATATACATATATATATATATATATGTATATATATATATATATATATATATATATATATATATATATATATATATATATATATATGTGTGTGTATGTATATGTGTGTGTGTGTGTGTGTGTGTGTGTTGTGTGTGTGTGTGTGTGTGTGTGTGTTGCACTCTTCAGTTTCTCCCTTCTGTTTATTCGTGATTCAGTTGTGGGCACTTTCTTATTTAGAGGAGTATTGCAAAAGCATGTATACTATTCATAATATTTATAGTATTTCCTGTTACCTACTTACCAATTATTTATAATGAGCTCTCCGATTTCCCACACAAGCGGAAGCCGTTAAAATAAACACACTGATATAAAGTGTTATGTATAAATGTTTCCCCTTTTGGACTCGTATGAGTGAATATGGTGAATGGGAATGAGGAGCGTGTGTGCAGCCGAGCGGTTGACAAATTGAATATGGCTGCCCATTGTCGATTCTGAATTCCATTACTGGATATCGGGCATACGGGGTAGGGAGGGTGTTGGAATGGTGGGTACTCGCAATGGGATTCTTATTCTAGGTTTCAAATGACATCTCTCTCTCTCTCTCTCTCTCTCTCTCTCTCTCTCTCTCTCTCTCTCTCTGATATTACTGGTCGAAGAGTGAGACAAAAATTCTATGTTTACTGTAACGACAATTTTGCTGTATAAAAGACAGGTCTTTTATAATTCGGGTTGCTCTGATTTAAAAACAGACAGAGCGAGTATTTGTCGCAAAGATTTAAAATTTTGTTTTGAGTAGTATAAGTGATTAAGCATTTTAATCACTAGGTTCATTGATAGATAAAGCTGTTTTTTTCCTTATTTCAACCTCTGTCGCGAAATGATTTATTTCTATCCAAAAACATGAAGACTGTAAAGGAAAATTTCAAACGATTCTTTAACGCAAATATTTATTCGTTAATCATTGCATAATGTTGTAAATGCTTATATAAAAACTAAACAATATATTTAGTTAAATGAACTCTTTAGTATTATATTAATACATCAGTAAAGATTCTTGAGAAAAAAAATTTTTTTGATAGAAATAATTTTTACGCCCAAAATTTTTAAAGAAAGGCCACTTAAATCTACAGTAAATGGGTTTCTGTGTCTAAATATGTTTGTCAATAGTAATGTATCAAGCGGAAATTTCTCCTTTTTAACTGTAAGTGTTAGAACACTGCGAACCTTTCAAAAAGCAAATGTCTATGACATTGAAATTGCAAGAAATACGAAGCAAAGATGAAAGCCATACTGGTGTCGCATTATCATTTTTACCCTAGTTTAGTTACTACTTATTAATACCTCTCATATAGATATATTGTTGGTATAGGAGTAGGCTCAAAAGGTGCACAATATTTCACCTTTTGAGATGAATGGCAAAAAAGACTTGAAAGAGGATTATTTTGATAAATTTCTTGAAAATGTATATTTCTAGACTTGAACGAATGCAAGTTTTCCTCGTGGAATTTACTCATGTTTGGATGTATTTGTTTTTTCTTCTTTGGAAGTTAAAAATAAAGGTATATATAGCATTTCCTCAGTTACTCAAACGTTTAAATCTTTTATATTCATGTAGCTCTCAGACGTAAGATAAGCGTTCAGTTGAATGAAGCTGTTTGAAAATAAAAAATAAAACAAAATTAGCATGACTCTAGCACTAATTATAAAACTAGACAAACTCTGATTCTCGTAATTTCCCCTAAATTGTGGGAAAGTAATGATCCACTTTAACAAAATTTTCCCAAAATCTGCATATTCTCATAACTGCCCACAGATTTTAATGTGTAATTATAACAGGACTATGAGTAGAGCGTCCACTCTTACCCGTCCTTATTCTTTCTTTAATTTGGAAACCAGGAAATTACGTTATCTAATTTAAGTACCTGAACATGGTTTTGTTTTTCATTTATTATTTTTTTTTTTTTTATATTTCAGTGATTACATAATGTCATTTCCACTATAATACGAGAAAAGTTCATTATTTATGAAAAAAAGTGTGGTAGGGAAGAGGTGCATTTTTAGGTAGTGTAGTACCAACCAGTTTATCGCATTGATGGCATGAAATAATTCGAAAACGAAAATGGGGACTGATCTTATGAGTAATAAAAAGGTGACAATATTTGCGGTAATAGAAACTAGCCCACATCAAAATGTATGTACTACCAGTATGGTATCAACCCAGTCCATGGAAAGAACTGGCGAATATACCGTTGTTTCCTTTTGAGTCAGGAAGGGGGAACACCGCCAGACGCGTATATCCTCATGTTTACATATGAAAACAAGCTTATATAGACTATGTTTGCCAAACGTGACTGATAATGATTTCAGACTAGTGTTCCTATTTTTTGTGTATGGTGCATAAATACATACATACATACAACATATATATATTATATATATAAATATATATATATATATATATATATATATATATATATATATATATATATATATATATATATATATATATATATATATATATATATATATATATATATATATGTGTGTGTGTGTGTGTGTGTATGTATGTATGTATATATAAATATATATATACATACGTATATATATATATATATATATATATATATATATATATATATATATATATATATATATATATATATATATATATATATATATATATATATGTGTGTGTGTGTGTGTGTGTGTGTGTGTGTGTGTGTGTGTTATTGCCTCCAATGCCGTGGGCGTGAATGGCTTTGTGAAAGCCAGGCAATCATGTCTCTTCTTGCTTTGTCTAACAGAGAACTCCATCCGTCACAAGCTTTCAGTCTTATAGTTCTCATCCAAGCAGGTGTTGGTCTTCTGATGCCCACGCAGCTCAGCTGACATTATCATGTAATATATTCTGTTTTCTTAGGTGTTGTGCGTAGAAAATGTCCAAGCCATGTTTATCTCACTTTCATCGTTATCTTATCTACTTAGGGAGCGTCTATGACTTCCGTTTTGGAATCACTTCCAACCCTGTCCTTCCACCTGACTCCTAATATCCTGTTAAATGCTTTATCCTAAAATCCTTACATATAGTTTCCTTGTCATACCATGATTCATGTCAGTATAGAGATACAGATCTTATCAGATCTATGTGGCATGTATGCTCGATTTTTTCTCCTTTTGCATATTCTCATCCATTTTTTCGTTCATATACTCCTTAGTCTCCATTTGTATAATTTATTCACAATACTTGCATATTTTCTTGTTTATTAATTTTCTACAAGCACATGTGTCCGCCAGATAACTATCATTCTCAGGAGCCATATGTTCGCTGGAGGAAAGCAGGTCTGGTACATTATCTAAAGGAGTGATTCGCACTTTTTACCCTTCCTACCTCTCTGGGAGACCACACTTTATGACCAAAAGAGAAGCAATCAATGCACGCGAAGGAAATGTAAAAAAACCATTAAAATTCCATGTCCACACCAGTTTGGGAATCCTGTACTTTCCAGTTTAGCAGCGTCATCCAAGCTTAAATCTCTGATGTAATTCACATCGGTGGATGACCAGATAAAGTTTATTCAAAGTGAGTGGGATTATTTTTGGTGACTGCATCATCGTCATCAAGGAAAACAGTTATTACCGGAGCACCAGCAATCGTTCTACTTTCGTCTTGAAGCTAACCATATCGCCCATATGCTCTTGTGTAGGTGAATAAGAATACTTATCACCATTGTTACCAGAAGCTGCTGCCCGTGCACACCCCAAAACCTTCCCTTAAATATCTATTGATAACTAGTTACAGTAGTCTGTCGCTACCCATATTCGTCATTTGGGTTTTTTCTTGTATATTTAAATTCTAGTAGAGAAATCAAAGATAAATCTGTTTTATAAAGTCATCTTTTCACAGATAAATCTCTACAAAATTTGTAATAATCAGCCTCATGAGTTGAAGTCAAGTGTCTTTAACATTTGGTTGTTGCTGTGAAATTGTGAAACACTTATTTTGGAGAGTGATACATCACATTAGCTGTTTATTGTTTATTTGGAAAAAAAGGGACACACATGAAAGTCCTTATATTGTTGTCTGAAGTCAGAATTTATGGGGCTTGACATCTGATTATCCTGGTGGTAATATTTGCATCACAATCTGCATATGAAATTACTTTACTATGCAGTTTCAGTCTATTTGATTTCTAAATCTTCTTTAGCGGTCCCATTGTTTGGTTTGCTTTTCTCGTCTTTCACTAAACCCAAACACAATGGTATTTGTGTCGGATATAACTCTTAATAAATTTTTGAAATACTGAACCTCACCGGTCATTTCTATTTAGTGTTATACGATCTCTTTCTTCCTATTTTGTCTTTATTACTTCTGTTTTTCTTAGATTTATCTGGTGCCCCACCTCTCTAGACACATGATAGATTCTAATAACCAAGGTTTGTAGAAGTTGTGGCGTTTTGTTTATTAAAATAACATCGTCTGCTTATTCCAAGTCTGTTAAGAATCTTCTGTTATGCCAGTAAAAAAAACCTTCTCTTCCATCTCTGGCCTCTTTTCGCTATAAGATCCAAAAAGACAAAAAGCATAGGATTATAAACATTCCCTCACCTCATCATTACCTACAAAGTCACTTCACAAGATCCCTTTGAAATTAACCTTGCCTGCAAGTAAGTCGTTCCAGTTATAAAGTGAATTCGTTGTCAAGAGGTGTTTGTGGCTTAATGTAAGTCACTTGTGAATTAGGAACAAAATTATAATAGTATAAAAATATGTGATACACTTCGTACCTAGCCATCAGGGTTGAGAAAGGTTCATTTCGATTTTATATGCAGACTCAGAATTCGACAGGGATATGTATGGCCAAGTCAAAACCACTTTACATCTCGCTTTATAGCTTATCGGATAAGACCAAGTCACCTCTATACTATACTCAAAAATCATGTATTCGAATACTTGGTATGGCAGATGCACTTATTAATTATAATTACTCTTGGGTTGTAACTATTCCTGACGTAATGTGAATTCGATAATCAGGTGAGAGTAAGAGTTATCGGTGGTCACCGTTACTTAGCATACCAGGAAAGGAGCGTGGAAGGACTTCGTTTGCTTTAGTGAAACAGATGGCAAGGGAAAAACAGTGGAGATTCATGCAAAGAAGAGGGTATGTGGATCAAGTTTTTGGAGCAAATCAGTTGTAAGAAAACTGAAAGAAAAAGAAAACCTGCATGCGGCATACAAGGTCCAGTTTTTGGTGTTGAGAATATATGGTAGAGAATATCTGTTACTTAAAAATGTTTATGATAAATATGTTTATGATAAATGTTTATGATAAACTCTGATGCATGTTTAAGATTTTATATGTTGGTTTGGTGTAAGTGTGTGTCTACGACTGGAGTGTCTCTATGGCTATTCTATATCTTTACAAATGGAGTGAAGCATGCATTAAGTGGAAAGACAATAACTGTAGGTGCTAAGATGCAGGATAAGAAATGAGTCGTGAGTGGAGTGTGGAATGGTTGATGACTGGAGGTAATACAGCGTCGATTAAGGATAGTGCGAGAACTTCACAGACTGGCAAAGGACTTCAAAAGTATTTCCAAGAGAAAATTAAATGTGAGTATGAGAAAGTTTATGAGGATGAGAATAAATAGGAGTACCAAAGTGCGTGAAGTGAGAAAGGTACCAAGTATAAAATATGCTAAACTTAAAAAAAATATTCCTACTAGAAAATGCCAGACTGTATTATAGGATTGGTGAGCCACATCTTTATGGAAAATAAGTTTTATGTGAATGGATAAAAAATCTTCAGATGAACTCTGCGAAGTATAGTCTTATTTCTGTAATTATCACGTTATATAAGATGCAAAAGAGGTCATTTAAGTAAAATAAAATAAAAAAAAAAACACGGCATAATCTTTGCTTAAGTGACTTCACGGTTAAAGCAGGATATATTTGCCGCTTCAACAGAGAGTTCATTCCTTCTTTTTTTTACTACGAATGGATTCATTCTTTACTGGCTAGGCATGTATAAAAAAAAAATTATTTCCTGTAGTTTTTACTGTTTCATCATTAAAATGTTATATTGTTAGTATCCATCTCTCCGCCTGTCTATTTGCATATAACTTTGTTAAGTATCGATAATAACAGATATTCTAGTCGCTTACATTGTTTGCATCTTTATCTATTCATAAAGTCGTGTCTGGTATTCACTTAAACCACTTCTTTGCCAAGGTAAATCGACTTGTTTTACGCTCGGCCGCAAGGGAGAAATTGTCAATTTGTGTCAACAAGTTTTTTCTAATGTTAACTAAAGACCTTAAATAATATGTTTAAGGAATATGGAATATATTTCCTTCTTCTCTATATTCCTTTAATTTTTGTTTTACTTAAACATTTGAAACATCTAATACATCTCTTTATAGCTACAGGACCTTATCGGCAGCCATTCTGAACTGCCTTACACCGGGTAGTGGCTAAATAATACTTTTTCTCGAACCTTGGTTTGGTCCGCAGCCCTTGAACCTTTTTCAAGGGAGAACCCAGTGGCAAATTTTTTATTAGTTTAATTATTCAGTATTGCTTATATTTCCATAGGGAGACTTCTGTTTCTTCCCTTATGTCCATTGGTAATTTATGGAAGGGATATCTTTTTTCGATCTTTCCTCGATCATTCCTTGGATTTGGCTCTTTATAAAGGAACAAAAACATTTATCAATGTTAATACTATTTCCCCATTTATCTGTTTAACCTTTATTTATGAAGTGCTTTTTCCGTTAAGATATGAAGTCAAATAAGCGCACAATAATATAAACTTTTATCAAAATGCTTCTTGTTTTGGACACACGAGCACTGAATATAGTGAACGGAATGGGGAGCGTATGCGCATCCGAGCGGTTGACAAACTGAATATGGTTGTCCATTGTTGTTCCATTGGATATTATGCAAAATGGGTGGGTGGGGGGAAGGGTATGCCGATATGGGTTATACTAGTGATGGGATTTATATTTTTTTCTAACGACGTTTATCTCTCCTCTCTCTCTCTCTCTCTCTCTCTCTCTCTCTTTCCATGTCACTTACATCAACGTTTTTTACTTCTTAAAATACTGTACATACAAATGTAATACAGAAAAGCTAGCGTGTAATGAGTGAAAAAATTAAAGGTATTTTGTTATGGTAACATGAATTGGTGTTGGTTCTTTTAACACGCCCCCCCTTTTTTTAACAAGTTTCTCTCATTAATACAAAACCGCTTTTTTTTTCTTTTTTTTTTTTAAGTTATCATCTCTGATAGCAATTTCAACATAAACTTTTTCTTCCCGGAAGATACAAACACCAAATGAAGTTTAAAAAGGATATCTAAACACAGATGGTTTGCCAAAATATTTTATAAAGGTTAATTTGGAAACTGAAGCAACCATTAGTAAAATTCTAACATTTTAACTAGACTAGTGTAACATTCCAGCAAAACTCCCGATAAACGGAAATGTTTTGGAAATACGTGATTCCCTTTGTTTGCTTAAGTCGGAAGTCTTGAACAAATGGCTACATATCATATGGACTCTTGCTGCTGAACGCAGTCATAAAAGTTGACTGAAAAATGAAATTATTCTTATCACTCTATATAATGGGGATGAGGTAATGAATATTTTATTTTCAAACGATTGACACTATGACATTTGAATTGCTGGCCAAGATTAAAAATCGCGGGAGTTCTACAGCCATTCAAACCCTGTTTGCAAAGTGCAGGTGAAGTTTATAATTCAATAACATCAACAATTAAAACTTAATATTTGTATAAATAAGGTAGAGCTTGCAATCTTTTAAAAAGTTGTTGTGTTATCTGACATAAATAACGGTCCCAGTAAACTAACTGAAATTACATATTTGCAAAGTGCGCGAATGCATGATATAATATAATTAGAATTCTTTGCAGCTTTTTCATCTTTCTATTCTTTGTTGAGGGTCACAAAAAGCAATTCAAACCCAATTCTCGATATTCAGATGGTCTATAGAGGTACAACAAGCGTCCAGATGTATGAAATTGTTCGAACTAAGTGAGCCAAAAATCCAGTATTTCTGTAACACCAGTTACGGGAAGGATTAGATACATTTAGGCTGAAGTTTATGTGGTAAAAGTAATAGGGAATTTTATTTTTTTTTTTTTTTACATTGTAATGTTTATTTGATATGCCATTATTGATTACGAAGAGCTGTGTTTTGGAGCAGTATATTTGTTCAGTTTGTCACATCGCCGGTTTGGAATGACCTAAAACATTAACTAGAATTACTCAAATGATAAAATGAAAACGTGACCAAGTGTCGCAAACACAAAACTGGCGCAATTTATGCTGGAACACTTATCGCAGGGAGGAACAGATGCCGTAAGTGAAAATAAACATAGCAAAGGTAAGGGGTAAATATGTATATTTATGCGTATGACGTAACCAGGTTGGACACTCAGGGACAGATATTTGGATTGAACTTGCTGAACCTCACTGCAGGGTGGATGACGGACATATCAACAAACGAATGTATAATAGGAAAATGATGTTTCAGTTTGTGAATGCTTACACGACATAAAAATGTTTATTGAAATTATATCTGAAAGCCATGAATAAAGAATGGGCAAACAGAAATTATCGCAGAGAGGTTAACAATATTTACCTGTTTCCAGACAAAAAAGGATCAGATGCAAGCAAAAACAACAGTTTAATGTCCATTTGGTCAAACATCATCCAGCCTGTAGGTGAAATAGCCGTTTGATAAATGTCCATCGCTGGCGATCAGGAATCATGACACATTTTCTTAGGAATGCTGAGGTCACGTCGTACGTATGTAGCAGAACATCATACGGATATGATTCTTCATGTGTGAAATCAGACAGTTAGATCATGAAAAGTCTTTAAGTCAGGCTATGATTTGATTAGAACACATATCACAATAGAAAAGAATATGGTACAAGATAACAAGCAGTTCCCGGAATCTTAACTTGCACGAATGAACTTGGTATATGAGCAGAGTACTTTATTAACAGAACCAATTGCGCTTCTTGTTTTTGCTACTAATAATTACTCTGGTTTTTCAGCGTCATTTTGACCTGACTTTCGAAAACTCTTTGCATCGGCGATTACGAGATTTGCAGGATGAGATCGACGATTAACAGTAGAATTAGAAATCAACGCAGGATTCTAAACAAAGGTTATTACTGAAATCAGTTTATTCTTGATGTAATGATATTGACTGATACAGGCGAGATACTGTGGTGCCGAAATAATTGGGTGTGAAAAATTCTTTGTTTCTTTTATGCGCCGTTTCAGTAAACATATCCAAACTTGGATTACAGAAAACGAAATGCACACACAACGTTATCAGAACAAGTGATGCATATATGCAGATATACAGGGAGTAAACCCTCACAGCAGAAGTATGAATCTTGTAGTTCCATTTTAGTGAAGATATTTTCCAAGAGGACTGATACACAGTAAAAAGAGTTTTGCTTAAATTGGAAGTAAAGTGACAGCATAAACGATCATACATATGGTTTGAATATTTTCTTAACTGACTGGAAAAATAGTGTTTGTCACTCCACAAAGGACCGTGCTATATTAATCAATCTGGTTTTTCATTGCAGGTGGTCTCTCACATCTATTGTAAGCTATACATTTAACATATTAATGGATCTAGTTTATAAAACAGTCGAATTGTATCTATATTATTGAAAGAAATTGTTTTATATAAAACTGGATTCAATTACATTTGTCTCTACAATATCATAATACTAAACCAAACTTCTTCCACTGTCCACTTGATTGCATGAATGTTCTCACTAGCATGAATGAAAATTGTGCTGTTCTCTCACGTATTTCTTGTACATTTTCTATGTTGTTCTATTTTCTTGTCTAACAATTTTCCAGTTTCAGCCATACAAAAATTGTTGCGTGACATATGTAGGATTTAGTCTCATATGTTTAGTATTGTTAGAAAAGTGCTTTTTGTATTTGTTTCATTGCATTTTGTTCATGAAAGGTATTCTAATTCTAAATGTCTAAATTTAAGGAGATATGGAATATCTTTCATTCATTTAATTTTCAAATGAAAGTATCGGTATTCTCTGGACAAGTATATCGTCAGCACAGTTAAACCACACTATATTGCTTTGACTATTATTTTGTTTAATATTCTGCTTTCGAAAAATTTCATTCACAAGTTTCTTAAAAATGGGTATAGAAGTTCCCATAGTACAAAGTTTAAGTCAAGATGGTTCAACGTCAGATGTTCTATTTTCATATATAGACGTAAATATGTCTAAATCATATGTAGTACGTCGTCCCGAGTTACCTGAATTTATTTTACCGTACATCTGAGTTGTCACAGGTAAAATGCCGCCTAAGTTTGATGCAGTTAATATGTACGTAGCCTTCAGAATTTACAGAGAGCAACAGGCAAGAGTGAGGAAAGGAATTTACAGGTCTAGTCACCAGGACTAGCCCTCATTTAATTGTGACCTTCAGACTGCAAGACCCTTATCCCGCTTGAAAGATAGAGTCTGAGCATTTTCTAAACAGGGCGTTTAGAGTCGAACACCTGTATGACTTGGCTTGAGCAGAATTCAAGGGATATAATATCTGATTTCTAGATAGATATACTTTCACCGCAGCTAGGGCAAGCAACTCAGCTTTGTTTCAGAACAAATTGCTCTCTTGCTTACGTATTCAAACACTTTGCTTAGCTTTCGTTATTCTTTTTCTGTTATTATTATTATTCAAGCAGTCAACTTCTTATCTTTCCATCCATCACTGTTTTCAAGTAGATTCTTACCCAGTTCTGTAGTATTCATTTTCAAGGTTGATTCATATTGCATACAACTTTTTCCATTTATTCTATAACTTTCCACATAATTGTTTCATAACAAATACTTAAGCCACACACATTCCCCAGCCTAGAATCTACGCTGTCATGTCAGTTTGATTGCCATCTGTCTTCCTTTTCCAATTAAATCCCCCAACCCCTTACCTTGAATGTTATGTTTGATAATGCCATTATAATTCTTGAATTCTCTTCTGTTACCATTGTACTTATGAAAAGGAACAATCAACTCTTCCTCCGAATCCTGTGCAAGTTTTCTATCATTCATTGCACTTTCACCACTGCTGCTGGCATTCAAGTTTTCCCATTCTTAACCTCTTATCTTTTTTACATAATAAACGTCACTTCCATAAGGATTCATATATTTACCCTAAACCCTTTGACAATGGCATAATTCTGGTTTGACTCCCTTCTATTCTTCACAGTGAACCAGTCTTCGAAATACTCTCTCTATAGACACGGAGCTGCAATCTCTACATTTTCAGGTTTACCTTAAGATACTTTTAATCTTGACCCTTTTTACAATTTTCCCGACTTTCTGAGTATTCCTATTTTCATCAGCAACTTCATAAGGAGTCAAGGACTAAATTTTATTGCATTTTACCTTAAGTCAGGGAAAACAGGTGAAACTTTTTTTATAAACAAAGGTAAGTTATTCTTTTTGTTACTCCTTGCGTGTCTGTTCTTTTTTTTTATTAACTCCAAAGTTGCACTCAAACCTTTCTTTAATATGCAGAAGATTTTGACCAGAAAAAGAATACTTTTTTCGCAGTCGTAAGAATATTCCAACAGCAAAGTTACGGCCGTAACAATTATATGGATAGGGTTCATCTTCATTCACCCAACACAGCATGCGGGAAGAGTCTATTGCGGTTTCATGAAGATGTAGTAAAGATTATGAAGATAAAAGTTAGTCTCTTTTATTCGCATTGTCCTGCAGCAAGAATGAATACCCCTCTGTTCATTAGCATGCATTACTGTCACAGGAAACGTGGAGTTTAGAATTAAGTACCAGAGATATTAATATTCAGAAATGGAAATATATTGAAACAAAGTGTGAAAGGATGTTTACAATACACTTTTCAAAAGAATAATTCCCAGTCTTGAATGAGGACTGCTTTGGTTGTATAATGGCTATTCAAACGTGATTGCATAGTGCACTATAAACAAAATTGCCATAAGCAACGTGAACTATGGTTTGTTAAATCGTCAGGGAATAAAGATATTACTGTTTAATTTTTCGCCAAATAATTATGCAGAGTAATGCGTGAACGTTGTACAAAGCCAGATGCAGTGGGTATTTGTCCATGTATTCATATACATATAAATCTCGCATGATCTGGTTATGAAGTTCTGATGGGCCTTAAGTTTTCAAGTTTGTTTACAAACAAAATCGTTTGTGTGAGGATCTTAGTGATATAAATCTAGTTTTTATGAAGGCTTATGAATATTTTTTTTTTATCTCTTGTTAATGGGAGGCAACATTGGACAGTTACTCAAAGACAAATAATGTCTCCGAATATGAGCGTCGTGAAGGAATCAAGTGCATAACCGACTGGAAATGATGAAGATGGTCCCCCTCAGGTTTAAAGTACTCCGCGAGTTTACTTTTCGATTCATTATTTATTATCTGCTATGTTCGCCTCCTAGATTTTTCAGCTTTCCAAGATTATTTATATACTATGACGTACACAATGGCACAAAATAAACTAGACATGAAAACTGCAATAAAAGAAATTAAGTCCGGAATCAGAAATACTGTTGGAAGGAACTTCCTGGTCCTTCCAGTATGTCTTGGGCACTTTTCAAACATGAACATATACCACTGTACGTATCAGATCCACCCAAACACTGATGTTGTTTTTAATCAATTGAAATACCAAAAGGAGAAAAAGCAATAAAAACCTATAGCATACCATATTTAAGACATCATTATTCAGCTCTTATTTTAATAGTGAGAGTTACGTGTCATTCTAGAGAGTTCGTGAATCGAATTGTTGATTCATTCTTACACACTCACAATACTTTAGATGTAAATCGGACGCATTTCAAAAAAGCAGGTTTAGTGAAATTCAGAGTTTGGATTTTTGGCTTTAAATAATGGCTAACCAAAAAACACGAAAATTAGATTTGTATTTTTACAACATGTTTCTTTTTCTGAATAAACTGAAACTCAAAATAAAGACTTCGAACAAAAATTAATTTTTGGTAATGTATATTCTGCTCATATGAAATATATATATATATATATATATATATATATATATATATATATATTATATGCTATATATATATATATATATATATGTATATATATATATATATATATATATATATATATTATATATATATATATATATATATATATACATATATATATATATATATATATATATATATATATATATATATATATATATATATATATATATATATATATATATATATATATATATATATATATGTATATATATATATATATATATATATATATATATACATATATAAATATATAAATATATATATATATATATATACTTTCTATATATATATATATATATATATATATATATATATATATATTATATATATACATATATATATATATATATATATATATATATATATATATATATATATATATATATATATATATATATATATATATATATATACATATATATATATACATATATATATATATATATATATACTCTCTCTCTCTACTCTTATCTCTCTCTCTCTCTCTCTCTCTCTCTCTCTTCTCTCTCTCTCTCTCTCTCTCTCTCTCTCTCTCTCTCTCTCTCTCTCTCTCTCTCTCTCTCTCTCTCTCTCTCTCTCTCTCTCTCTCTCTCTCTCTTCTCTCTCTCTCTCTCTCTCTCTCTCTCTCTCTCTCTCTCTCTCTCTCTCTCTCTCTCTCTATCTACTCTCTCTCTCTCATCTCTCTCTCTCTCTCTCTCTCTATATATTACTCTCTCTCTCTCTCTACTCTCTCTCTCTCTCTCTCTCTCTCTCTAATCTCTCTCTCTAAATTTTTAAAGCAAGTAGAAATGAACTAGTTCTCATCCTGCAATCTCAAGTTTGCATTTCAAAACTTGGATTATATGATTATGTGTGCATGAAAAATCTGATATTTCAATTTCTATAAACATTGTTTATTATATTTCATCCTCAGTTTTACAAAACCTTGTGTCATTTAGTTGCAATTCAGTAATTGAGAAGTATTAAAATAAATGAACATATGAATTTTATCTCTTAAAAATTCTGTGATGTTAATTAGTAGATATAATATAGCTTATCACTAGGGAATGCCAATATGTCCAGTCAAACCATATTAAACTAAAACGTTGTTACATGATCACAGGGGAATTGATAACCAGCAAATATAAGATACAAGACTAAATTTTTACATAACATGGATGCAGTATTCAGAATCTCCCTGAGAACAGCAGCCTTTACTTCGGTGTGATTAAAGTCTTGGGTAGCTTTAACATCCCTAGTGATTTCTAGGGTCGCGGCTGTATGACAAACACATAACACCGTAGAAGATAGCTGCGCGGCATGGTAGCAACAAAGTCCAATGGAGCATGGCGCAGTATTCATCTTCTTCTGAGGATATGTTAAACCAATAGTTTCAGCAGAGAGCAATAATAGAGTCCTTTGAAATAAATATATTTAATTCTAAAATGTCTGTAGCTACTCAAAGTATATTATAGCATTGTTTTCCGCCCTGTCTGTACGACAAGCAACCGTAAGTGCTGTCAGCCACTTGAAATGTACCAGTTCACGATAAGAATTATCATGCCAAACCCACGTAGCACTTTAATAGCAGACTTTTCTTCATATAATAACTGTTACCAAAATTTGTTAGGATGCCATTGGCAAGGACGGTGTGGATATTTCTTACAACTCCTGTGAATTGATTGGGTGACAAATTTTGGGAATGCAGAGGAACCGATGTAATGTTAAACTGCTGCTGATCAGAGCATCATTCGGTCATAATTTGCAGTTGTAGGTTGAATGTTCTTTTATCCGCTGTCATGGTTCCCCTAGTTTTAAAAGTTTCATTTGCAGCCTTGCCACTGACTCTTCAGTGTCATCTTCATCATTTACAGAGTTTTCATGACTTTAAACGCACGCTTTGTAAAAGCCATTTTGCTAAATTCTCCTTTGGTTTGGAGAATCGTAAGGTTATGACAAGCTTTAGATTTTACAGCATAGCCCTCACTGAAAGTTCTTTAAATTCTTACAACTTGTCCATTTCCTAAATACCCACACCATTCAAACTATATTAGTGCTCGGTTTCTAAGTATTCTGCAACTGCAATGAAAACAATATTTTGCGATTGAGCAAAATTGTAGTTAGAAATTATATAAAAAAAGATTATATATAGTCTTTATAAGACTGCACTGGATGCATGGGGTAACTAACAGCTAAATGGACTCTCGCGAATAGTTATGCTCATTTTTCAATGTATCGTTCCTGTTTTTAAGCACTACTTTTTTTTGCCGGTTTAACTGAATTCCACTCTTGGTTAAATTCACCATCTGTTCTGTCAGACATGGCCTTCTTCACAAAATCATGCAGTGTGAATAACTCCTGTGTGAAGATATAGAACTAGAGATAAATCAACATAAAATAAATTATTATTTACATCGTTTTTCTATATATATCAACGTATCCATTCATTGTGCACATCCAGACAATATAGATATATGGCACTACGATAGATGAACCTTTATTAAAGTATAACAGCTTAAAGTAATCATTATAATCCCTTTTCTGCCATTGCAACTTTGTGGTAGGAAAAATGTTAACAATCAGTAAAATATGAGGGGGTTTCATAATTTCCCAATATTCCTCAAGTTTACCATCATCTTTAATCTTGAGTTCATATTCATTTGTAATTTTTAGTTGAATCACAGAAAGACAGATATAAACATAAAATTATTTCAAGTCAAAAACTATCACTATATTGGAACTGAGCCTCCACACTGAATTTCTCGCAGATGTCAATGATCAGGAGTGCCCGCCGTAACAGAAAATGGAAGGACACTTTATATGCGTCTCCAAGCAGGTTCCATCCAAAACGACCATTCATTGGTGATATCGTTGAACTAAATCCA
Organism: Macrobrachium rosenbergii; assembly: GCF_040412425.1. Taxonomy (NCBI): domain Eukaryota; kingdom Metazoa; phylum Arthropoda; class Malacostraca; order Decapoda; family Palaemonidae; genus Macrobrachium; species Macrobrachium rosenbergii. Next base: position 5,977,400 of record NC_089761.1, read on the forward strand.
CATAGTAGGTCCACATGAAATTTGCGCTTTCTTAACCAACGATATGTTGTTGAGATTTTGGGAAACAACAGATAGACCATCAGAAATTAATTTCACCTTGCCAGGTTACTTCTTGCTAAGTAAGCTTTTAAATGAAAATTTTCTCTGCACGTCTATTTTCTCTCTACCTCTGACTCTTGGATGTTGCCGCCCTCATGTTTGCTTATCTGTTGTAAAACATATGAAGATATAGGTGAGTGTGTGCACGTGTGTAAGTTACCACTTCTCAGGTAATCTTGCTTTGAAATATATTCTCTCTCTCTCTCTCTCTCTCTCTCTCTCTCTCTCTCTCTCTCTCTCTCTCTCTCTCTCTCTCTCTCTCTCTCTCCTTTTTAAATATTTATTTTTTAATTAGCTGAGTTTTTACTCTGAGAAACTTTTGGTTGGAAAGGTGAAAAGTTCAGTGGTAAATTAGCTTAAACCGTCAATAAGGAAAATATCATAATCTTTTTCAGTATGCAAAATAGTTTAATCCATAAAGACGTAAAATATCTCATTCTACAGGATGTAAAACAACAATCAATTAGAATGCGGAAAAACAGCCTAATCCATTCAGTCAGCAGAATATACATTACCAAAAATTAATTTTGTAGCCTCGAAGTCTTTTATTTTGAGTTTCAGTCATTCAGAAAAAAGAAACATGTTGTAAAATACAAATCTAATTTCGTGTTTTTTGGTTAGCCGCTATTTAAAGCCAAAATCCAAACTCTGAATTTCACTAAACCTGCTTTTTTGAAATGCGTCCAGATTACATCTGAAGTATTGTGGGAGGTGTGTCATCAGAATCAACAATTCGATTCACGAACTCTAGAATGACACGTAACTCTCACTATTAAAATAAGAGCTGAATAATGATGTCTTAAATATGTGGTATACTATGGCTCTTTATTGATTTTTTCTCCTTTTGGTATTTTAATTGATTAAAAAAACAACATCAGTGTTTGGGTGGATCTGATACGTACAGTGGTATATGTTCATGTTTGAAAAGTGCCCAAGACATACTGGAAGGACCAGGAAGTTCCTTCCAACAGTATTTCTGATTCCGGACTTAATTTCTTTTATTGCAGTTTTCATGTCTAGTTTATTTTGTGCCAGCTATGTACGTCATAGATATAAATAATCTTGAAAGCTGAAAAATCTAGGAGGCGAACATAGCAGATAATAAATAATGAATAGAAAAGTAAACTCGCGGAGTACTTTAAACCTGAGGGGGACCATCTTCATCATTTCCAGTCGGTTATGCACTTGATTCCTTCACGACGCTCATATTCGGAGACATTATTTGTCTTTGAGTAACTGTCCAATGTTGCCTCCCATTAACAAGAGATAAAAAAAAAATATTCATAAGCCTTCATAAAAACTAGATTTATATCACTAAGATCCTCACACAAACGATTTTGTTTGTAAACAAACTTGAAAACTTAAGGCCCATCAGAACTTCATAACCAGATCATGCGAGATTTATATGTATATGAATACATGGACAAATACCCACTGCATCTGGCTTTGTGTTAACGTTCACGCATACTTGCATTATTATTTCATGAAAAATTAAATGAAAATATTCTTTATTCTCTGACGATTTAACAAACCATAGTTCACGTTGCTTATGGCAATTTTGTTTATAGTGCACTATGCAATCACTTTTGAATAGCCATTATACAACCAAAGCAGTCCTCATTCAAGACTGGGAATTATTCTTTTGAAAAGTGTATTGTAAACATCCTTTCACACTTTGTTTCAATATATTTCCATTTCTGAATATTAATATCTCTGGTACTTAATTCTAAACTCCACGTTTCCTGTGACAGTAATGCATGCTAATGAACAGAGGGGTATTCATTCTTGCTGCAGGACAATGCGAATAAAAGAGACTAACTTTACTCCTCATAATCTTTACTACATTCATGAAAACCGCAATAGACTCTTCCCGCATGCTGTGTTGGGTGAATGAAGATGAACCCCATCCATATAATTGTTACGGTCGTAACTTTTATTGTTGGTAAATGGTCTCCTTACGACTGCGAAAAAAGTGCCTTTTTCTGTCAGAATGCCTTTCTGCATATTAAAGAAAGGTTTTGTGTGCAACTTTGGAGTTAATAAAAAAAAAAAGAACAGACACGCGCGCGAGTAACAAAAAGAATAACTTACCTTTGTTTATAAAAAAAAAAAAGTTTCACCTATTTTCCCTGACTTAAGGTAAAATGCAATAAAATTTAGTCCTTGACTCCTTATGAAGTTGCTGATGAAAATAGGAATACTCAGAAAGTCGGGAAAATTGTAAAAAGGGTCAAGATTAAAAGTACCTTAAGGTAAACCTGAAAATGTAGAGATTGCAGCTCCGTGTCTATAGAGAGAGTATTTCGAAGACTGGTTCATTGTGAAGAATAGAAGGGAGTCAAACCAGAATTATGCCATTGTCAAAGGGTTTAGGGTAAATATATGAATCCTTATGGAAGTGACGTTTATTATGTAAAAAAGATAAGAGGCTGAAGAATGGGAAAACTTGAATGCTGCAGTGCAGTGGTGAAAGTGCAAATGAATGATAGAAAACTTGCACAGGATTCGGAGGAAGAGTTGATTGTTCCTTTTCATAAGTACAATGGTAACAGAAGAGAATTCAAGAATTATAATGGCATTATCAAACATAACATTCAAGGTAAGGGGTTGGGGGATTTAATTGGAAAAGGAAGACAGATGGCAATCAAACTGACATGACAGCGTAGATTCTAGGCTGGGGAATGTGTGTGGCTTAAGTATTTGTTATGAAACAATTATGTGGAAAGTTATAGAATAAATGGAAAAAGTTGTATGCAATATGAATCAACCTTGAAAATGAATACTACAGAACTGGGTAAGAATCTACTTGAAAACAGTGATGGATGGAAAGATAAGAAGTTGACTGCTTGAATAATAATAATAACAGAAAAAGAATAACGAAAGCTAAGCAAAGTGTTTGAATACGTAAGCAAGAGAGCAATTTGTTCTGAAACAAAGCTGAGTTGCTTGCCCTAGCTGCGGTGAAAGTATATCTATCTAGAAATCAGATATTATATCCCTTGAATTCTGCTCAAGCCAAGTCATACAGGTGTTCGACTCTAAACGCCCTGTTTAGAAAATGCTCAGACTCTTTATCTTTCAAGCGGGATAAGGGTCTTGCAGTCTGAAGGTCACAATTAAATGAGGGCTAGTCCTGGTGGACTAGACTCAGAAATTCTTTTCCCTCACTCTTGCCTGTTGCTCTCTGTAAATTCTTGAAGGCTACGTACATATATTAACTGCATCAAACTTTAGGCGGCATTCTTACCTGTGACAACTCAGATGTACGGTAAAATAAATTCAGTAACTCGGGACGACGTACTCTACATATGATTTAGACATTTTTTCCGTCTATATATGAAAAATAGAACATCTGACGTTGAACCATCTTAATCTTAAACTTTTGGTAAGGCTATGGGAAATCCTCTATACCCATTTTTAAGAAACTTGTGAATGAAATTTTTCGAAAGCAGAATATTAAACAAAATAATAGTCAAAGCAATATAGTGTGGTTTAACTGTGCTGACGATATACTTGTCCAGAGAATACCGATACTTTCATTTGAAAATTAAATGAATGAAAGATATTCCATATCTCCTTAAATTTAGACATTTAGAGTTAGAATACCTTTCATGAACAAAAATGCAATGAAATAAATACAAAAAGATCTCTTTTGACAATACTAAACATGTTTATATCAAATCCTACATATGTCACGCAACAATTTTTGTATGGCTGAAACTGGAAAATTGTTAGACAAGAAAATAGAACAACATAGAAAATGTACAAGAAATACGCGAGAGAACAGCACAATCTTCATTCATGCTAGTGAGAACATTCATGCAATCAAGTGGACAGTGGAAGAAGTTTGGTTTAGTATTATGATATTGTAGAGACAAATGTAATTGAATCCAATTTTATATAAAACAATTTCTTTCAATAATATAGATACAATTCGACTGTTTTATAAACTAGATCCATTAATATGTTAAATGTATAGCTTACAATAGATGTGAGAGACCACCTGCAATGAAAAACCAGATTGATTAATATAGCACGGTCCTTTGTGGAGTGACAAACACTATTTTTCCAGTCAGTTAAGAAAATATTCAAACCATATGTATGATCGTTTATGCCGTCACTTTACCTAATATAAGCAAAATTCTTTTACTATGTATCAGTCCTCTTGGAAACATCTTCAATTAAAAATGGGACTGGCCAAGATTCATACTCTGCTGTGAGGTTTACCCCTGTGGTATATCTGCATATATGCATCACATGTTCTGATAACGTTGTGTGTGCATTTCTGCTTTCTGTAATTTAAAAGTTTGATATGTTTATTGAAATGGCGCATAAAAGAAACAAAGAATTTTCAGTAATCTACTGTATTTCGGCAATTCACAGCGGCCCTCGCCTGCATCAGTCAATGGTCAGCTACATCAAGAATAAACTGGATTTCAGTAATAACCTTTTGTTTAGAATCCTGCGTTGGGATTTAATTCTACTGTTATCCGTCGATCTCATCCTGCAAATCTCTGTAATCGCCGATGCAGTTATTTTCGAAAGTCAGGTCAAAAATGACGCTGAAAAACCAGAGCAATTATTAGTAGCAAAAACAGTAGTGCAATTGGTTCTGTTAATAAAGTACTCTCCTCATATACCAAGTTCATTCGTGCAAGTTAAGATTCCGGGAACTATTTGTTATCTTGTACCATATTCTTTTCTATTGTGATATATGTGTTCCTAATCAAATCATAGCCTGACTCCTAAAGACTTTCATACTCTAACTGTCTGATTTCACACATGAAGAATCATATCCGTATGATGTCTCTTGCTACATACGTACGACGTGACTCAGCATTCCTAAGAAATGTGTCATGATTCCTGGACGCTGGGTTGACGGAAATTTTATCAAACGGCTATTTCACCTACAGGCTGGATGATGTTTGACCAAATGGACATTAAACTGTTGTTTTTGCTTGCATCTGATCCTTTTTTGTCTGGAAACAGGTAAATATTGTTAACCTCTCTGCGATAATTTCTGTTTGCCCATTCTTTATTCATGGCTTTCAGATATAATTTCAATAAACATTTTTATGTCGTGTAAGCATTCACAAACTGAAACATCATTTTCCCTGGCTATAACATTCGTTTGTTGATATGTCCGCTCATCTTAATTCTGCAGTGAGGTTCAGTTCAACTAAATATCTGTCCCTGAGTGTCCAACCCGGGTTACGTCATGCATAAAATATACATATTTACCCCTACCTTTGCTATGTTTATTTTCACTTACGGTATCTGTTCCCCCCTGCGATAAGTGTTCCAGTATAAATTGCGCCAGTTTTGTGTTTGCGACAATTCTGGTCACGTTTTCATTTTATCATTAGAGTAATTCTAGTTAATGTTTTAGGTCATTTCAAACCGGCGATGTGACAAACTGAACAAATATACTGTTCCAAAACACAGCTCTTCGTAATCAATAATGGCATATCAAATAAACATTACAATATAAAAAAAAAAATAAAAAAAAATTCCCTATTACTTTTACCACATAAACTTCAGCCTAAATGTATCTAATCCTTCCCGTAACTGGTGTTACAGAAATACTGGATTTTTGGCTCACTTAGTTCGAACAATTTCATACATCTGGACGCTTGTTGTACCTCTATAGACCATCTGAATATCGAGAATTGGATTTGAATTGCTTTTTGTGACCCTCAACAAAGAAGAGAAAGATGAAAAAGCTGCAAAGAATTCTAATTATATTATAAGTCATGCATTCGCGCACTTTTGCAAATATGTAATTTCAATTAGTTTAGTGGGAATCGTTATTTATGTCGTGATAACACAACAACTTTAAAAAGGTTGCAAACTCTACCTTATTTATACAAATATTAAGTTTTAATTGTTGATGTTACTGAATTGTAAACTTCACCTACACTTTTGCAAACAGGGTTTGAATGGCTGTGGTGAACTCCCACGATTTTAATCTTACATATTGCAAGCAATTCAAATGTCATAGTGTCAATCGTTTAAAAATAAAATATTCATTACCTCATCCTTAATATATAGAGGATAAGAATAATTCTCATTTTTCAGTCAACTTTTATGACTGCGTTCAGCAGCAAGAGTCCATATGATATGTAGCCATTTGTTCAAGACTTCCGACTTAAGCAAACAAAGGGAATCACGTATTTCCAAAACATTTCCGTTTATCGGGAGTTTTGCTGGAATGTTACACTAGTCTAGTTAAAATGTTAGAATTTTACTAATGGTTGCTTCAGTTTCCATATTAACCTACATACATGTCCTATTCCCAAACATTGCTAACTATGAACCAAGGTCCAGAAATATCTAAAACACACCAAAACCTTTGCTCGGTGACACATCATTAAACGCGCACAGACACACACGTCAAGAAAGACTGACTCGAGTGTATTTCATATATACCTCCCTAAACCGAAATGCATGAACCATCAAATGAACTATTCTGAGATGCCATGCCACCAAACTTTATAATTCATCCAGTATAACATTTACTAATAATATGTCTCTTCGGAGGAGTAACCTATATCCTATCTTCTTATACTATTTGACTATCTATTCCTAATAAATATGCTGCCATTAACTATCATGCCCTACAACAAGGTCAGTAGGGTCATAATCTTTATATATATATATACATCTGTTTAAAGAACAATGTCATATCATATATATGTCTCTAAGATATATATTATAGCAATGGTCAGCATTGGGCGCCAAATTCTTTTCATCTCGTCAACCTCTCACTTTATCTATCTTCAAACAAAGGCTTACTGGATTAAAACCGAGATACAAAACTAGACTTTATTTGCAAACTTAATCTTTGCATTTCAGCAAAACTATGGTCATAAATGGAGTTTTCATACTCCATAAAAATAGAGTTGAATTAAGGAAACTCATTTCGTAACATTTAATCGATAGAATTATTTATTCTATTTACAATCAATACTAGATGATTAACACCCTAAAATGTCACCAAAAGAAAATAAAAGTAATAATTACTCTAGAACAAAAATAAATGTCATATCATATGTTAAAAAACCATTCCAATATTCATGTCCTCATAGGACAACCAGAAATCCTATATAAACAGATATAGCTTATTGTAAAACCTGAAAATGGTGTATAAAACAAAAACACTTAAAAGGAAAATCCATAATAAAGAACAAAATTTCACTGTAACATAAAATGGGTATTCCACATATGTCTGAAAAGATAATGTGTTAATTCAATAGTTATCTTGATTCTATGGCCAACTGAAACCGTTCCTCACAGTGGCTATTTTATTCACAAACGCAGCTCAAAAGAGTGATCACACCAGCCGCAAATCGAAGTGAATACCCATTATATGGTTCCTATATAATATACACATCAGAGAGCAATGATTTCACAAATCCTGGAAACACGATGTCACCGTCTGGTTCAATATTTAAGGATTTCATTCCAAACCCAGAGATATAATTCAAAGCTTCCATTCATCTGTCAAATGTTATCTCCAGACATCTAGATTTCAAAGACCGGAAGGCGCAAATGAGCATCAGATACCTGTTGTATCCAAGATGGTTGTATCTATCCGCGGAAAATACCAACGTCCAATATATAATATACCTGCACCGACACACTATTTCAAAGGCCAGCAATTATTAAAGCCAAATTCATAATATATATATGTATATATATACAGTATGATATAAAATATATATATATTCAATATATTTATTCCAATATATATATATATACTATATATATATAATATATATATATATATATATATATATATAAATATATATATGTGTGTGTGTGTGTGTGTGTGTGTGTGTGTGTTTATATTTCTTTTTTTTTATAGATTTATATATATTTATATATATATATAACTATCTTTTTATCCCCTATTTATATATATATATATATATATATATATACATATATATATATATATATATATATATATATATATATATATATATATATATATATATATATATAAATATTTTTTTTTTTATAAATATTACTGCTGTTCGCCCCTCGAACATTTAGGTGTAGGAATATTAGTCCGATTGACCTCGACAGAGAACATCTCTCTGCCCGCCGGGTAGGCTAGGCAATTTAAAATAACAATCACCGCCCAGTAGACAAATGGCGCCGCATAGGCTGGAAAGTTTGTAAACAAAATATGTTAGGGGCATTAGGGACCTAAGCCTCAGAGAGGGTTTACGCTCAATGACCCCTAGTTATGGTGGCCCTTAAGCTTTATTCTATGCATTCGACGATGCCTTTGTCAAGGTCGGATTGCCCGGGCGGTATAAGCCCTCACTGGAAGAACGAAGCGAGGTCGGGTCAGGTCAGTCAGAGAGAGATCCCAGCGGTCACGGGAACCAGGGTGACGCTGCGTGCGTGCCCGAACGATATTCTTTATTCTTTATTACTTTCTCTCCTACGTCTATCTTAATTAGTGAATTGGGAAGACTGCCAGAATACGACTCCTGAGGTCCCTCGTTTGCGCAGCGACTCGACGTTCACGGTAAGTCCGATTCTTGTTGAAAACTTCGTCGATTGACTAGTACTTTTCTGTATTTCACATTTTTTCTTTGTTTTCTTCCTTCAGCCACCACTTAGGTATATGTGTTTACAAAGTCTAGATTAAGCCTAATTATTTTATTGTTAGCTTCAACCCCATTATTCCAGTAAAATACCTAGGATTTAGGGTAAGCAAAATCAGGTTAAATCTCGATGCTTTTGTATGCCTCATGCCGAATGTTTGGAAGAACCGTTATGCTTTAAAATCAAATTCATCTCAAATATTCTTTGTTAAGGTTAATAACCCTTAACTGGCGACCTTTGGCTAATTAACGTCTGTCTTTGAGGTTAACTTTTGGCTTCAAGTGACAGGTTACGTGTAATCTTGGTTTGCAGGGCCGTAAAATTTACGTAAATTGAATAATGCATGATCAACCAAGACTCCTCACACGTAACATTGGCGACCTTGCGTAGAATCTAAAGTACATTTTAGAGAAAGAATCTGGAGAAAAGGAAATTAAAATTACATTAATTCCAAAAAAAAAAAATAAAAGTCAGATATCGAACTCCATTTCATTCTTCCAAACAAGGAACGAGGCATAATAATAAGCAGTAAAGAGAATAGTTATAATAACAAGTGTAGCGAGAATTAGCGTAGGTAGGAAGGGTGTAGAAACAGCAGAGAGTCATAATTTATAACGTTTAAGACAAGGGCATTTTTACTCGTGTTCGGATTGAGTTAAGTCGTTCATAACGAATCTTAAGGCCGAATCGCGGAGCCTGTTCATGTACACAAAGTAATTTAGAAATCGCGTCGGCAATTCCGATCGTTATTGTTTGCATATAGCGGAATCATTCAAAAACCGTGTCAGTGAAGTGGCAAACGAACGGAAATAGTAATTGTATCATAAAATACATTTTCAGTAAAGTAAATTTGGTCCGTTCCAAATCACGCAAATCTATTCCATTGTTTGTTTAATGTTTCACGGGTGAGAGAACGATAACAAAAGACACAAAGTTGTTTGGTAATTTAGTTTTCCATCCGTAACGTAAAACGCTATGCATGATTGGTATATTTAAAGTAAAATCTGGATACCTGCATTTGTTTCGTTGTTTTTTGAATTTGTTTGCTAAAAGAAAATACCCGCCATCTTGGATTCCCTCCGCCGTGTTGTTGTTTTGAAATTGTTCGAACTGTTTGTGAGAGAACGCCATTTTGGGGTTTCCTTAGCAGGCCGAGGTTGTTTTGAAATTTAGGCCTAACGGGACCTTTCCCGCCATCTTAAGACCTTGTTACATTGTTGTTGTGACCACTCTGCTCCCAGCCACTCTTGGAACTACTTTTTTTGCTTTTCAGTAGAACCCACCTCAATATCTTAGCTAAAAAAAAAAACCAAAAGATAATTTAGGCAGGGAAAGATAGGCCTTAGTTAGGAGTAATACCACAAGTTCCTATACAAATACCTACTATAAAAATCATATAAAGAAAATTTAAAATTTTTACGATAAACTTTTGTGACGTCGGCTCCCGGGAAAATTAAGATAATAAAGTAATCCCTAAGGAAGCCAAGACGACGCATCTATATCATTTTATTAAGATCCATGCCATTGTGCATGTATAAAATCTTTGTTTACATGTTCTCAAGCAGCAAGAAATTCGCTGATTGAAAATCTCTCTCTCTCTCTCTCTCTCTCTCTCTCTCTCTCTCTCTCTCTCTCTCGTCATTCAAGTAAGCATTCCTAACCTAAGTGTACGTGACCCTCTTCAAAGAAAGAACGGCCGACACTAGGCTAATTAATTCGAATACAATAAACCAAATAAAAGAAACACCTCTGTCCCACAATAGATGAGGACAAGTTAAGAGTAATTACGATACAGTGATAAACTGTCGGTCACGAGTGAGGCCTGCTATCCAGACCGAAGCAAACAGTAGTTTTCACCCTCTGAAAAAGAAGGGGCCAGCACTGGGGCCGGTACTGGGACCAGCCACTCACGAGGATCTTTAAGAAAAAAAAAAAAAAAAAAACCCAAATTCACTTTATTCCACAGTGCCAATAATTTGCAGCACTCATCACTTGAATAGCTTACTTCTCTCTCTCTCTCTCTCTCTTACCTTCCTTTCCCTCTCTCTCATTCGATTGTTGCACTCTGCAGGTGTAGAGTGCCTTTCCTCCCATATAGCCTAGTTGGACTCCAGTAGAGGGTCCCTAGGAACACATTGGCACCATAAGTGCCACCAAGCAAGAATCTAAAAAAAACAAAACAAAAGGGAACACAGAAGAGAAAGTTCTTCTGAACCTAACCTGCACCAGTGCCTAGGGATACTGAGTGCCACCAGTGTGACCTGTACACGGCACACCAAACTACAGTGCCACCTTTTGAAAGGGTGCCACGTCATTGAAGAGACACTTCCTCGCTGCCCAAGTACGCCCAGTCGACCCGGTTAGACGCCCTTCCCCACCAGAACCATGGCAGCAGAGCATTATAAAACTTTCCTGGGGCTGGGGACGGCGGCAGGTCTCACCGGCTCGGAACTTACCACCTGGGTTAAGGAGCAAGTGGACGACTTGGCCAAGCGGGAGAAGGAAGAAAGACTCGAGCAGAGGAAGTATGAAGCCGAGCAGAGGAAGTATGAAGAAGAACGAAGGGGTATGAAGCCGAGCAAAGGCAATGAAGAGGAAAGAGAAGAAAGAAGGAGACAGCATGAGTTAGCCTGCAAGGAAACTGAGTTAGCCCTAAAGGAGAAGGAGCTCGAGCTTGAGAGAGCGAAAATGGAGAATGCAGAAGCTATGGCTAGCCATCAAGCCTCCAGTCCTACACCTGCTGCATCAAACGCTCCAATTTCGAGCATCACCCCTAGTCCCCAAGTGGACTGAGGACGAGCCAGAAGCATGGCTGGAGGAGATCGAGGCTCTTTTCGATAACTACAGCACCACGGAGACGGAGAGAGCCTTAATACTAGCCAAGCATATGGAGGGAAAAGCCAAGGCAGCGCTTTACGCTCACTGGAGAAGAGCCAGAGAGGCAACATGGCGGAAGTTCGTAGAGTCATTACAAAGGCCTACGAGATAACCCCAGAAAAATGGAGACAACGGTTCCGAGGTCTTGCCAAGGAAGTCGGCTGGTCTTGGACGGAATGGGCATGTCACAAAACCCAGTCCGGTACGCGCTGGTTCGACTCCTTGGCCTGCACGACGTTTGAGGATCTTCAATCGGACCATGCTAGAAGACCTTTTCCAATGTGTGCCAGGGCCCTTGCAGTATATCTTAACGATAAACAGCCCTCCACACTTATGGAAGCTTGTCGCATGGCTGATTCGTGGGAAACTTTCAATCAGTCGCATAGCACCTCTCAGAAGCGAATCATCCCTCCGGCCTACCTCTCGAACTCCACTCGCCCGAAGAATGGACTGCCTAGCAAGACCCTGTGCAACTATTGCAAGAAGGGGGCCATGCTGAAGCTGAGTGCCGATACAAACTCGGCACTAATAAGCAGCCTAACCCTACCAGCCAGAACTCCGCCTCCCGATTCATCCGCTCAGCCCTCTCCTCCAACAGTTACTGCAGGCCACCGAGCCCATCCAAAAGGCCCGTGCAGATCCTGTGGGGCTGCTAGCCACTACAATGCTGGATCTCCGGCCTGTCCACATCATGTCCCCACCACCAAATTTGTCAACCTAATCAGCACTTCATTTTCTGCTGCTGGTCCGCACCGATCCTTTACCCCGAGAGACTGGAAACCCAGTTCATCTCGGTGGCCCCTCTTCAGAGCACTAGCCTGCCCGTGACCCTTCCGGTCACAGTAGACACTGCGGCAGACATTAGCCTGATCACTAGGGCCCAAGTGCCAGCCGGTGCTGTGGTTGACGAAGAAACGCGGTGGGAAATGAAGTGGATAGAGGGCCACACCATCACCGTTCCCACGGTCCAACTCCAGGTAATGACACCTTGGGGCACGATACCCCACCGCCTTGGCGTGGTAGGTGGAATTCGGCCCGGAGTGGTCTTCTTGTTGGGTCGGGATCTTCTCGAAGCCCGTCACCAACGCCACTCCGCAGCCACGTTACCTCCTCCACGGAGGCCCCATCTAAAACTCTCAAATGACAAACCTCCACCTTCCGCCCACCAAAGTGGTCCGCGGAAGGGGCACCACCCAACCTATTTCAGGCCTAGCCCTCTCCAATCGCGAAGGGCTGGCCCACCAAGAGGTCCTCCCCCTCCGCGAAGAGAGATTCAGAGGAGCAGTACCGCTGCAGGACGTGCAAGCGGGCAGACCACTCCACAAATTGGGAGGGCTGCCTGGGCAAGCAACGCCCAGCGGACGCCCCGAACAAAACTCAGGAGAGGCTACGATCTCCTGCTGGGGCAGGAATCTCTGCCGCAGCCAACCTGAGTCGTCCGCGAGGTAGTGCACCTCGGACCCCTCATCAGGCATGCCTGACCTCAACTGCTGCCAGTGCCACTTGCGAGCACTGAGCAGTGCCAGACTCCGTCCGCCACGGACGTTGAGCTACCAATGGAAAAGGCCCCTATGCCGGTCTAAATCATGAGGCGAATCCTCCTCCGGGAGATTTAGGATTCCCCATGCAGTTGATCATCGCGACTGGAGAGCCTCCAGCACCTGAAACTTCTTCTTTGCAAGATTCTTCTTTGCAAAATTTGACTCCAGGATGAACCCCTGGAGGATCGAATGGTACCCTCCCTTGGAAGACCAGGAACTGGCATCCTCGGACGCAGAAGTCGAGATCGCCTCGCTCCGGTTGTCGCAGCAGCCGGAGTAGGGAGTCCTCCCAGCTTTGCAGTTGCCCCCTGACTTCGCGCCCGCTAGCCCTTCTGGCCTGTCCCCGGAGTCGGTGCTCTCATCACCTGCTAGGCCAGCTACTGATAGGCCTTGGAGGAAACCGAAGAAGAAGAAGAAGGGGCGGAAGAGAGCCCAGTAGTTGCCGAGCTATAAGCTCATCCTGGCACTAGTGCCCTCTGGCACAGTGCCCTAACATCTAAGAGTGATCCTGGCCCCTTGCCCAGAGAAGGTAGCCAGTGTGATCTCTTCCTTTCATTGTACCATAGCCTAGGCCACCTTAAAGTACGGTACATCAATTTAGTAACCTTGTTCTTTCCACTTACCACCGAGCCGCAGTAATCATGTAAGTAGCCTAACTAATTTCAGTAATCTTAACTATTGTGAAACGAGCCACGATGCTCGTGACACGCATGGCCTAAGACCTCAGTGAGGCACCCATTTATCATATGAGGCAACCTCATGAATTAACTAGTAAATTTTAATTGTATTAAACATAAACCATGTTGTAATTTAGTTAGAATATTAACTCTTATGTTGGTGCTACGGTCGGGTTAGGATAGGTTAGGCTAGGGAATATCATAGAACGTACCACTAGGCTAGGTCTAAAACACATCATGATTGTAGGAGGTAGCCTATAATAACCGTGAGCACCTTCCTAGTACTATTAGAATTAGGTTAAGTAGTGATTATAGCTCATATCCTATCTAGGTTAGGTAGTTCTGTAGCTAGGTAGGCTAACCAGGACTAATCTGCTCAGGGGAAGGAGAGTAACCTACGAGAGGCGAACAGCTTGCTTAGTATAGACCTTCACGCCCGAAAAGGGAGTGAAGGCCCTCTTAAGGGGGGGAGCTTTACAAATATTACTGCTGTTCGCCCTCGATGTAGTTAGGTAGGAATATTAGTCCAATTGACCTCGACAGAGAACATCTCTGCCCTATATAGGCTAGGCAATTTAAAAATAACAATCACCGCCCGTAGACAAATGGCGCCGCATAGGCTGGAAAGTTTGTAAACAAAATATGCTAGGGCATTAGGGACCTAAGCCTCAGAGAGGGTTTACGCCAATGACCCCTAGTTATGGTGGCCCTAAGCTTTATTCTATGCATTCGACGATGCCTTTGTCAAGGTCGGATTGCCCGGGGTATAAGCCCTCTCTGGCGGAACGGCGAGGTCGGGTCAGACAGTCAGAGAGATCCCAGCGTCACGAACCAGGGTGACGCTGCGCAAAGTGTCCGAACGATATTCTTTATTCTTTATTACTTTCTCTCCTACGTCTATCTTAATTAGTGAATTGGGAAGACTGCCAGAATACGACTCCTGAGGTCCCTCGTTTGCTTAGCAGCGACGACATTCACGGTAAGTCCGATTCTTGTTGAAGCTTCGCCGATTGACTAGTACTTTTCTGTATTTCACATTTTTTCTTTGTTTTCTTCCTTCAGCCACCACTTAGGTATATGTGTTTACAAAGTCTCAGATTAAGCCTAATTATTTTATTGTTAGCTTCAACCCCATTATTCCAGTAAAATACCTAGGATTTAGGTAAGCAAAATCAGGTTAAATCTCGATGCTTTGTATGCCTCAAGCGTCCGAATGTTTGGAAGAACTGTTGCGTTTAAAATCAAATTCATCTCAAATATTCTTTGTTAAGGTTAATAACCCTTAACTGGCGACCTTTTGGCTAATTAACGTCTGTCTTTGAGGTTAACTTTTGGCTTCAAGTGACAGGTTACGTGTAATCTTGGTTTGCAGGGCAAAAATTACGTAAATTGAATAATACATGATCAACCAAGACTCTTCACACGTAACAATATATATATATATATATATATATATATATATATATATATATATATATATATATATATATATATATATATATATATATATATATATATATATATATATATATATATATATATATATATATAAAATATATATATATATATATATATATAATATATATATTTATATATATATATATATATATATATATATATATATATATATATAGATAAATATATATATATATATTATATATATATATATATATATATATATATATATATATATATATATATATATATATATATATATATAGACCCTGTATATATATAAATGTATATATATGAATATAATATATAAAAAATATATGCGTTCCATTATACATGTATGGTCTTGTATTATATGGTATATGAATCTGCATAACGATAAGATATATAAATCATGAAATATATAATATACTTTTAAATTAATATATATTGATTATATATGTATGATATAAATATACTTTATTTATCAGTAAATATATGCTATTGATCTGTAGAATATAAACGATATATATTTAGCCCTAAATATATATATTAAATCGAATGGCAGTACAGATATATTTGTTATGGTGTAAATCTGGTTTGGAAACCTTTTATTTTGTTTTTCAATCTGAAGCTAAATCTGTCCCTTGGAAATTGACATTATCTCCAACAGAGTGTATTATCTAACTGAACTATGTGAATTGTCTGACCATTATTCATTTCTGGTTTTTGGCATTATAGTAATAGATATATATATATGATGGCAATTTCCATATTCCGCACTATTATATATATATATATATATATATATCATGATACTATATCTGGTAAATTTATCATATTGGCAATGCAATCGAAAACCCAACTAGTATGTACTATCGCTTATGTGGCAACTGGGGGTATATTTAGATGATAGATATATTAACCCTATCGTGATATATGGCTTTATATACGCTATTTCTATCTAAATAATACGTCATGTATGGCCACTATTGCCATATATTGTCTCATATATAAGACCAGTGACATTTCTGGAACTGTGAGAAGTATAAATCATGCAACTCATTGTACATATATTTATGGCAATCCTGATGTATATGTATATATTTAGGTTCCATTGACAATGAACATGGTGCCATAGTATGTTATATCCATATGTGCATATTATTCATTCATCTGGTCCCTGGCATATATGGCGCCATTTCCTCATGGCAACCATTACCATTTATCTAAATATTTTATCTATATTCTGAGTCTTGGTCCTTCTACATTTATTTGTAGTAATATCAGTCTGACCACAATTGAAGACGCATGGTCAACATGCAGCCCTTTAGTGTTTTTATTCAAAATCTAGTTAAGGAGCAGTAAACATAATCTGTCTGGGCGACTTAAACCTCCTAAGAAAAGTGAAACAGGAATTAACCTTTATGATACGTGGTTTAAGACTTTGTTTTTCCTGTCTCTCTTTAGAGTGCGGGAGTTTTGACAAAAAGAACCAACTCAGACCCTGGTTGGCATGAACGTTTTAGTAGGATCTGAAAAATAAAGTACATTTTAAAGGAGAGAGAGAAACAGGCCTCAAACGAACGGAACGTTATGTGCGATGGCCCATAACCCATTTATAGTCTTATGTTATTAGTGAAGTGGACAAATGGTAGCAATTCCACGTCTTGATGTACCCACTGCAACAATAACTTAGTCCCTCCACGTTAAGTCTGAGTTTTGTCAAAAATGTTTTGTTAATTAACAGTACTCAGCCAAAAGACAGAGAGCGTGAGAGAGTTTCAGAGAGAGATCAATGAATTGAGAGAGAGATATAGATAACAGGTGCAACAATTTGCTGTACGCAAACATCTAGATTAACATTTGTTTGTTTTATGTTTTTTTATTCAACTATTCTCGAATTGAATTAGCTATTTTTAACTTCCTTAAGCAAGTCATTATTGCCTGGATGCAGATTGCATTTTTAAACCATTGTTTGGAAGAGCCCGATTATGTTTTAAAACCATACTGAACAAATAATAGAAACTTGAATTTGCACAAGAAGATATCGCGACTGTTAAAATAAAGTCCTTAGTTACTGTGCTGTTAACAAATTTGTGTCGAGGATTCTCCTTGACTGTGAATGACCTGTGGTTCATTTATAAACAGCTGTAAATTGAGGTTAAATTGCTAGCTTTTGTCGAGGTAGGAGGAGGTTACGGCGGGTCCTGGCATGTCAGGGCTTTCTGCTTACATCTGGGTCCAGTGGGCAACATTTAAGCCAAGCCTCATATGTAACAATATCATATATATATATATATATATTTATAGAGCAGATAGAAACTTCATATTTTCTTCTATCATACTGAAATCACATTTACATCCTGTCCTAGCCATATGAAATCCTATATATTGTATATATTATATATATTGTTATATATATTCATATATCCAGGTATATATATTATATTTATATATTCCCGTGATTCTACCATTGCAGTTATTTCTGGCATTGTCTGTATATATATATGTCCCTAGTGTGTACCTGTGTATATAAAATCAATATTTTGAGGATATAATGATTTATTTGCTATTTATATATTATATTCTTTACAGCATTATCTATATATATCTATTCTATATATATTCTTTCTATATATATATATATATGCATATATAATCTTTTCCTCATTTCTAGTGATTGCCTCACGAATCACAGCTTGGACTATTCACTATATATATATATATATATATATATATATATATATGATATATAGCCATATATTAACATATAGATATGATTATTATCAGAGTTTGTAATTATCATGTCCTGATTGGAGAGGATTTATCACACAAAACCACAGGTGAAAAATAAGAAACGGGTGTAAGTCCTGACCGGTTTGACTTCAATTTTAAGCCATTGATTTTCCGTTGATCAGATTATGAGAAGTCACAATTGTATACAAATTTAGAACAGTGCTGACGAACATACACAAAGCTACTAGAGACTCTGTCATCCCCACTCAGGCCAGTGTCGAGGTTCTTGAGAGAGCCTCATTAAAAACTACCGATTTGGCTAAAAATCACAATATACTCTCAAGGGACAAGCTGATAAAAATTGACCATACGCCATCTCAGATCCATTTAAACTGACAGGTGTCACAGAGGCGGAGTTTGGAAACTCATTAACACTACTACCAGTACTGTGTTTAAGTTTCATATGATAATCCTATTTTCATACATCTCCGGGACTGCCTATCTTTCCTAAGTTTAAACAATTTTCAAAACCTTTTGATATTAAAGGATCAAGTTTATAATCCCTTGACTCATATTCATATTATAGTTGTAAAAGTTATTTTTAAGATTCAATGATGTCAGTTTTCCAGTGCATTATTAGAATATAAAACCTCCTTTTTGCTCCTTCCCAGTTGATAGCATGATTGTTCTGGAAACATGTAAATATAGCCTACCACTGTTCCCCGTAGTGGTATCTCTATTACACATTTGTATGCTGTTCAATGTTTTTCCAGTGCTTTTGTTTTGCCAATATAAAAGTTGTCACAAGACTTACATTCAAGAATTTTATTACAATGCACCCTTTAGTATTGTCAGGGAGTTCTTGATAAGCATACATTTTTCATTGTTTTATTGTTCTTCTTGTAACAATGCAGACATTAACACCAAAAATTCTATACAGAATTGATGGATATCTTTCATATTATTATTATAAGGCAGAACAAGCAATTTTTTTTTGTGTTGTAAGGTTAATTTTCTGGTTTTGATATGATATATTTTTTTGCCCTTCAAATACACACTATATATTTAACAGCACTATTCAGAACGATATTTTATTTTCTTGCCTGCATTCCTAATCTTATCTATTTCTCATCAATATATTCAGGGCTACATACCTGTAATGCTCTTTGAAATGGAACATAGATGAAAACACTGATATTTTAACTTATAGCTTTTTCCAGAATAGAAAAAATAGAAGAAATATTAGTGGGTTTTCATACACACTATATTTAAAACCCATTTTATTTCAAAATCAGAGGAGAGAGATCCAAAACGGTAAGCACCAGATCATTTTCCATTTCCATCGTGAATTTAATTGAAGGTACTAATTGAGTTAACTTGGCAAAAAGTTTTTGGCATCTTGGTTCCTGGCAAGCAGGGCACAAATTATGTCGTCAATATACCTAAACCATGTTACATTACGATGGATTATGTTGTTTAATATCTTTGGCTTTTCAAAAAATTCTAAATATAAGTTACTTAACACTGGGGATAGAGGGGTTTCATTGCCATACCAAAAATTTTGTGAGTAAAATTTACCATTAAATTAAAATTTACAATCTTTAACAGATAAATTTAATCAGTTCAATGAAAGTATTTTTTAGAAAATGGGAAATCCAGCTGTGTGTTCTAACAATTGAGATAAAAACGCAATCAGATCATCAATTGGCATTGTTGGGAATAGTGATACAGATCAAAACTTTAGGAGGAATTGGCTTATCACTATTAATCTGGGCCTGACACTATTTAGAAGTTTATTTATCAGCTTGTAGCTTGTAGATGAGCGGAACCAAGATGAACTGGATAATTGGCCTGACAGGAAAGTTTGTTTCCCCAAATGAGTTTTTATTGTACCATACATTATGGTAGCAATGGAGAGAAGTCACACACAACTTCTTATAAGGCTTTTTAGTTACCTTTAACAGGTTTTTCACTTTCACATTGAAACCACTATTCACCATTATTTAACTGAAATCTTATTTAATTTTTTATAATGTTGCTATCATCACCAAAAGATTTTCCATTTTTCAATATTTCACTTCTATTTAAAATTACAAGAGCAGAATGATTTATCTAAGTTTTTGTCATGTGTATATTTTTATTTTTTTCAGTCTCTTGATAGAAGGGGGTTGGGAAGTTTTCTTTTATTTTTCACCTTTCATTATGTGTGGCATATATATATATATATATATATATATATTATATATATATACATACTGTATATATATATATATATATATATATATATATATATATATATATATATATATATATATATATATATATATATATATATATATATATATATATATATATATATATATATATATATATATATATATATATATATATATATATATATATTATATATAGCGAGTATATATATACGATATATATTATATATAAATATATTATATATAAATATATATGTATATATTTATGTATATATATATATGTATATATTAGATATATATCATATATATATATATATATTGTATATATATTAATATATATATTATATATATATATATATATATATATATATATATATATATATGAAAAGCAAATTGGCTGAACTTGTTAAAATTACAAGCCTGTGTGTGAATGTTTGACCATTGAAAAAGATTACGAAAACTGTCAGTCCCTCTTGAGAAATAAAAATTGTACGCTCATCTGACGTATTTCCAAATTAGCAAAAAGATGGCGTCAAGTTTCTGAAACGAAGGAAAGGACACGTGATATTGTTTTTCCATATCTTTCAGAAATGTCAATGAAATGGTGGGAAACGTTTGTACACTTTTTCCAAGGGAGTCCCAAACCCTAGGGATGAGGTGGTGACGAAAAGGAATCATTTAAGACCAACATTGAACATTGTTAGACAACTTCACCGTGAAGACTTTGTGGTTCATGATTTATAGTTGAAGATAATGTGTGAACATTGCTGCTTGTGTGGGTCAGTGAATCTCATTTGTTTCCTCAAACTGTAGATTGTTTTTTCCCATTTTTATGATGTCTCTTTTTCGAGCATTTAGTGAATGATATATTTTTCCAAATGCAAGAAATATGGGATGAATTCTGATATCTTTGCTTGGGAAATGTTTTTTTTGTTCCTAATAAACGAATTCCATTTGACTTCTGACACGATGTTTTTATTGAGAAAGAAATGCATGCAAGTTGTACATCGATTGAATATGTACAATTGACTTATTTTGACCCAATTGCAATTACATTGAAAGACCAATGAACAATGTGAACGATTTCTTTTGGGAACTTGATTATTACATTTTAATCCTTTTACCAGATTTCTTGCAAATGCTAGTTATGTTGATTTTGTCAAATAAATTATTTTTTGTATTGATTTTGTCAAAAAATGTAGACCTGAGAGAAAGAGAGAGAAATAGAAACAGAGAGAGAGAGAGAGAGAGAGAGAGAGAGAGAGAAATGCAGAGTGGGTATTGAGATAAAACCAGCGGCCTTTGTGTGTGCCAGTTGTCCACGGCTACCAATAGATGGGACGTCTGCATTGATTTAGAAACCAAACACTATATGAAATGAAAATTACTCTCTAAATCAGCTAACACACACGCAAGATCACACAAACACACACACACACATACAGTGGATGGACTTTTGGATATATAACGATCTAATGAAATAGGATTGATATATTTATATATATATATATTTATTATATTTATATATATATATGATTATATATATAAGATACTATATATATATATAATGGCCCAACCTGAAAGCTGGAGTTAAATGTAGATAAGAGAGATCACAAAAGAGAAGTTGTAGGGAAAAGTTGGCATCCTCATCCCAGCAACAGTTAATTGTTAAAATGCCGATATTTTGCGATACACCAGAAGTCTTATTTTCAAGACTATAAAATATATTTTTCGAACACTGCTTTCTAAAAGCATTTTGTGCTGATATGCTATGGCAACAGCTCTTTATGAAGCAAAAACACTTAAAACTAAACAATATATTTACAGGCAAAAACACTAAAAATGCAAGTTCACTAAAATCTTAAATTACCTATATGAGAGTAAGAGGACTTCTTAAGAAAAAAATTATGACTTGGATTTAAAAATGCTAGAGTCTCTCTAAAAGAGAGAGAGAGAGAAAGAAACAAACATTTTTTATTTCCTGGCAGTGAGGAAAACCAATTGCCCTTATGCTAGGTATAAAGAATTGTACATATGAAATTTTTAATGACAGTATTTCTTACTGATGATTATAGATCCTACGATGGTTAAGTTCAGATGAATTAACAAAATTCCTAAAGAGAAAAATCTTTTTAAAGTCAACGTAAAATGATAAATTTCATTGGTTGCTGCATTTGATTGTTCACGATTAGATAACCTCCTACCAGTTCTATGGTTTATGCCCTTGTGACATCCTCTCCAAAGGTATTAGTGCATCACACTTAGCCCTGTATCCCGCAGATTACATGTCAGAAGTGCATTTATTTAATGCTGATTAACCCACCTCATTATCTTTTACCCTGGAATATTCGAAATGTCAGCTTTTTAGGAATAATTTTCAAATTTAAAGCAGGAAAATCCCTTAACGGACCATTTTTCCTGAAGGTATTTATCGTGCACGAAAGGGAAACTTGTCATTATCTTCAGTTTCTTACAGTAGATATAGGGAGGTTGGTAGAATTTTCTCTCAGCAATATTTGCTTTTAATGTTTTTTATATATGAACATGGCAAAAACACATCACTTATTGTAAACTCACTCAACACTCACAAACACATACAGACACAAGACTTGGGACACCAATGGACTGTTAAGAAGGCTCCCTGATATTCCAAACTGTGTTTGTATATATATGATATATATATATATATATATATATATATATATATATATATATATACACACACACAGTTTGGACAAGAGATGGTTTTAATATATTACCCTAATGAGAGGAAATTTCATTGCTTACCTGTTGCTAAAAAGTCGAAAGTCCCATCTATTGGTAGCTTGATAGTGACTGCATCAAAAGGCTACTGGTTGTGCATATCTGTACTACTCACACTCATTCTCTCTTCTCTCCTCTCTCTCTCTCTCTCTCTCTCTCTCTCTCTCTCTCAGGTCTACAGTGAAACAAGCTTTGCCTAAAATTTATTTAACAAAAATCTAACATAATTAGATTGCAAGAAATAAGAGATGAAATAAAATGGAATACAAAAGTTCCCCAAAAGATCAATCATAGCACAGTCTATCATATTTACCCAATTATTGTCTTTACACTGTAACTCACAATAGGTCAAAATAAGTAAAGTCCAGTACATTCCCAATGAGCGCATCTTCAACCACTTTCTCAGTAAAACACCTCCAAACAGCAATGTTCACAGTCTTAATCAATAGGTCTTGAACCACAGAAGTCTTTTAATAATGTTCAGTTTTTTGGTCTTTGAATAATCATTTTTCAAAACTAATCCCAGTCTTGCATCCAGGGACCCAGCCCTTCAAAAACACTTTTAAATGCACATATTTTCACATGATACACCGGAACCTGGACATTTCCGGTGAAAGCACTCATGAAGTATGTGGCAAATTCCCACATCTTGAGAATACCTGACGTAACAGTTTTACTTAATTAGGAAGTGTCGGATAACAACTAAACATCCTCTGAAGGGTTTTCAGAAAGTTTATCCACCACACTTATTAACTGAACATCTACTGTGTATTGTAATTCATAAAATACTTGTGACCTATAAGTTTTTCAGATGCTTGGCCACCCAAAGAAATGCTGCCCCCAGCACTAGGGAAATAATAATTATTAATTTCCAGATTTGGGCACCAAATGGACAGCCACACCCCCTGGCAGGCTGATCTTCAGGTGAGCATTTACCCACACAATGTTTTTGTACATGACAAATACCCCAGTTCACAAAGAGTGTGCCGACAAATGCCCTGATCATGATAAAATAGTGATGAGGAGGTACTAATTTGGCATGAGGAAAGGTTCATCTTCCGGCATTGAAGGGAGTGGTGGAATTCTGGCAATCACTTCCCTTAAAGGTGGCACCAAAACAACTTGATGTTCCCCAAGACAGTGCCGCATGAAGATACGAGTAGTAGAGCTGAAGACACTCCTACCCAGAACTTGAAACCTCATTGTGACCAGCCTACATGCCGCGTCAAAGAGACAGGATCTTCATAGAAGAAACGTATCCAATGAATTATGGCACCGAATGGAAACTTCACACTGCCCACAGAACACTGCATTGAGAATCTTTGTAGAGGCCACCTTGTACTCATATCAGAACGTTCGAAAGTCACAGTCAGAAGGAATTTGGTTATGTACTAAGATTTTCTTACATCCTAACCAGTCAGCATTTATGAGTGTAAAGATACTACTGTCGCAAATATATCTATCCTGAACTAAAACATCCTGACTTATAGTTAACTGCTGAAGATTGAAACTGGTCCCCCAAAAGGTACATAGTCTCTTCACTATCACATATTATTACTAAACCATTAAAACCACTAGGGAAAGGTTATATGATATAGTTATGGAACGATTCCAAGTTACTAACTGGAATTTCCACAAGCAACCCCCTATCAGACACACTCACTTTTAAATTACTATAATACCGATACAAATTCTCCTCAGTAAAAATTACCTCAGAACCATTCAGATATGCTGCATTAATTAAAGTTGATTCTAAAGACCCGAGTGGTAGAATATCTTAAAAATTCACCCCTTAGAAGCAGCAACCACCGCCTCAACCTGTGTTTGAACTTCCGATAATACAGATTCTGCTTCTTTCTCAATATTCAACAAGATAGTTTGACAAGAAGACAAAACTATCGTAACATGTAAGTCTCCCCATTCTATCAACTGTGACATATAACCCATTTCAAGAAGGCCCTAATATCTAAAAACCCTCTCGTAATTTCTCATTACTATCTCATAAAGTCATCAAAGTTTTACCTTGACTGGCTAATTCTACCGATACTTGTTCAATTCTTACCAAATTAGCACTTAACATACTGGCAATCGATCTTACAACCATAACGGCTCCAATGAACAATGGCACAACCTCTTACTCTTTTTAGAAGAAACCTGTAAGTTACCAGATCTCGAAACAAGGAAAAAACAAACAAACAAAAAATAGAAACCCATATATCTATGAAACTCTATAGTATTTTGCATCTAATTTAACTAGGTATTGAAACAGAAAAAAAATGAAAATTGGACAATCAAAGATTTGTATAATTCTACGGAATGACGTCCTCCTCAGTTAAAAAAAAACTACAAATCACACTCCTTTGAAACCCATTAAAACAACAAAGAGAAAAAAGAAATATATCAGAAATAACAGTATATCACAGGAATTAACCCATAAGATTACCATGAACATGTCTTTTTAATTTCAGTTATTTGTGTCAACTGAGACACTCCAGTATTTTCATCCTGAACAACAAATCTATTCACCTTCTTTACTTCTACAACCCGAAAAGGACCCTAAAATTTAGGACCTAGTTTATAATCCAACTGATTCCTAACATTTATTTTCACAAAAACCCTGTCTCCCACAGCAACATTAACTCTATCTGGCTTTGCATTGCTCCTGTCAACCATATCCCTAGTTTTTATTTCAAGATTCTTAGTAAGACGCGCATATTTCTCTATAACAGTAGAGATCAGTGATTTTACTGTATCATCACCCAATGGAATAGGTAGTAAATCAAACAAACCCCGTAATGGGTAGCCAAATAGCACTTCATTGGGAGACATTCCAATAGTATCACTAAGCATAGAATTGATACTATGCTGCACCTGTGGAATATATCGATCCCAATTTACATCAATGCACCCTACAGTAATTCTGAGAGTTTCAATTACCTTCCTATTTGCCCGTTCACGTAACCCATTAGCTTCTGGTTTATAGGGAATAATAGTGACCTTTTGAATGTCCATTACAATCACAAGTTACTCTAATGTCTTGTTCACAAATTCTCTCCCATTATCTGTAATCAGCACCTAAGGAACCCCATAACAACAAATATATCCATTAAAAAATGCGACTGCTACCTCTGCTGTTTTACATTTCAAAGGAAAAATCTCTACAAACATAGTTAATTCGTCAACAACCCCTAACAGGCGCCTATGGCCATAACTAGATTCACAGAAATTGGATAACAGGTCCATATGGACCCTAGAAAACGGTCTACTGGGAATAGGAAATGAACCCAATTTACAAGAAACGACCCTCGATGGCTTACATGCATTACAAACTGAACAACCTCACACAAAGTCTTCCAGTGACTTGAGCATATTCTTCCGAAAGAATTGTCCTGATATATTCTGATACATCTCAATACCCTCATTCTGTTTAGATTCTACTAAACTAATATCCCGGTCTATGCAATCTCCAGATACATAACATACATGAGTACCATCCGAATCAGAAAAACTTCTACTAAGGCTCTCCACTACAACATTCTGTCTACCCTCTATATGCCTAAGCTTGGCATCAAAATCCCTGATTGTCAGATACCACCTAGCTCTTTTAGGAGAAAGAGCCATCTTATTGAAAAGATCCAACAATGGTTTATGGTCCGTAAGAACCTCTACTTGATTGTCCATCAATATCAACTTAAAATGAAACAAACTAGACACTAAGACAAAGGCCTCTTTGTCCATTACTGACCATAGCTGTTCATTACTACCTCGTGTCTTAAACTTACTACTGTAAAATGCAATGGGATGGAGTCCTCCATTGAACTTCTGCATGAGGCAGGCCCCTATACCATCGTGACTGGCACCTGTCACCAATGTGAAAGGATGTTCGAAATCAGGAAATTTCAACACTGGGGGATTAACTAAGGTATCCTTAATATTCTGAAAGGCTGATTGCTGTCCAACACCCCATACAAACTGCACATCATCCATCAGGACATCTGTTGAAGGAGACGCTGAAGTAGAAAAACCCTTCACAAACCTACGAAAAATCCAGCCATACCCAAGAAAGACCGAATCTGTTTCTTATTCTTGGGAGTAGGAAAATTTACAATTGCCCTGATTTTATCTTCATTCACTTTAACACCCTCCTTAGAAATGACATGACCCAAATATAATATCTGCTTCTTCAGAAAATTACACTTAGCTAATTTCATCTTCATACCTGCTAACCCTGGCATCCTAAAACCTTCCTTAAGAACCTCTAAATGTTCCTCTACTGAATCAGTGGCAACTAAAATGTCATCCATATTGATAAATATGGATTTCCCTAACAAGCCATGCAAAACTGTATTCATTAGCCTAGTAAATGTCATAGGACTACCCAATAAACCAAACTTCATCCGCATGAACTCACAATGCCCCTTTGGCAAAGAGAAAGTCGTGTACTTTTGACTCTCCTCACTAAGAGGTACTTTCAAGTACCTTTGCATCAGATCAACTGAAAAATAAATATTCTTGCCACAATCTCACCAAATAAATCTGGCAAACACGCCACAGGGTAACGGTCAGGAATGGTTTTCTCATTCAATTTCCTAAAATCCACACAAACTCAGACTGAACTATCCCTCTTAAGCACTGCTGACCACAGAAAAGTAAAAGCCTAGGAACTGGGCCTAACAATGCCTTCCTCCTCTCACTTATTAACCTCTTGCTCTACCTGTTCTCTAGTCTTACAAGGAGTCCTACATGAAGGGACAAAAAGAGGCTTAGTCTTATCCTCTAAATAGATCTTGTGTTCTAACACATTTGTTAACCCTAACTTATCTCCTTTAAGCACGACTATGTCTGCATACTCAGCCAGAACATCTTCCACACCCTTAACATATTCTTTAAAATCACATTGGCTAAACGATCCTTAAAAACCTGCCTCCAAGCCTGTAATTCTCCTTCTGAAAATCACTTACATGTCCCCGACAATAGCAACTGAATTATCTTCATCAACCCAGTCAACAAAGTTGATTCCATAAGTACCCTTGTGATAATTCCAAGCTGAATCATTACAGTTTAGCAATTCCACCCAAGTATCCCCTGAACTTGATACATTGCTTATAGAACCTGTACACACTACCCCCTTAAGCTTTTTGCCACACTCATCCACACATACCTGTCTGGATTGATGCACACATTTCACTCAAACTTTCACCATAGAAACCGTACCAGGACCAAGAACCACATCATCCGACAAAACCCTCTTATAACACTTCCTACCCACAGAAACATGTTCAGAATCTACCCGAAAATTCTCGTGTACACCTGATCCATTATCATCATCCACTCTGCTTACATCCATTCCCTCATAAGGCACAAAAACACCAGGTACTCCAACAGTTATAATACATACCCCTGTATGAACCAAGATTTTGTGCCTCTGACACGCTGGATGACCAAATACAATGTATTCCCCAAAGCAGCCCCTCGTATAACCAAAAACGGTTCTGTAAAAGTTCTACCCTAAGGGATAAATTCACATCTACATAACTCAAAACCCATAACCTATTTACTTGAACATCACATACTGTCTCTTTAGCAGGTCTCAAAGAATGATCGGAAAACATAGATCGAAACAACTCATAATTCATCAAATTAACAGAGGCGCCTGTATCTATAAAACTATTCACATCAACCCCATACATAGACCCTTTTATCACTGGCTTCGCCTCTGAGGGTTCCCCCAGAAGTCCCATATCACAAGAAACAACCCCTTTTATCTCTTTCCTTTTTGCTGCTCGGTCCACCAAAACTTTTGTTGGCCCCTAGAAGCTCCCGAAGAACCCCTCGACAAGCTCTCCTACCTGCCAGACTAGCGCTCTGAGGTGTGCTTCTGGAATCATTCTGTTTAAGAAGCAGGCAGAACAGCCAACCATGATATGCAGACTTGCAAGTGCCACAATATTTCATCCTACAAAACTTCTTAGTATGGCCCTGCCTATTACAATTGTGGCGGAATTAAAAAAAACACAAAAAACAGTACACAACACTCACCCTGATCCTCGGTTGCTGGAAGATGGAGTAAGGCGTCCACAGTCGCCAACACAGCACCCAAAACCACACAAACAAAACAAGGAAACATAAAAAAGAAGATAGAACTATATACACAACAAGAACAGTACACTAACAAGAAAAACCAACAACTCTCAAAAGCACACAAAAAAAACTGTCCAAGACCAAACGACTGACCAGCACTAGCTCTGACTCAAGACTCACTCCAAAAAACCGAAAAATCCTTCACAGACAGACAGCAGCCGAAAACAAACTAACGACCTCATCCTCTTCCAACAACCGAAGCACTCACCACTAACGACCATTACACTCTCTCTCTCTCTCTCTCTCTCTCTCTCTCTCTCTCTCTCTCTCTTACAAAACGTTGGGAAATGCTAAATACAAACAAATTTATTCATCCCTCTATAATTCTCCCCATTTAGTATTTCCCAACCAACACCTTTCACACTGCATTCAAATCCTTACGTAACACCCATGGATGCGCACTAGCAGGTCCTTTAGAACGCGTTCACGGCACGCAATCATTCTCAGACTCGCTCTCTCTTCCAGCAACATTCAGATTTACATTTTCTCCCTCCATTCTCTCTCAGATTCACGCTATCTTCTTCACTATTACCACTCTCAATTTCATCCACAATCTCATCTGTACCCCTCTAACTCGTTCCCAAATACCTCCCCAATTCTTCAAACTAACCCATCCCATTCGCTCATTGACCTTTCCAATTCTTGCAACGATTCATTCATGCTTTCAATCACTTGTCTATCACTGCTACGCTCTCTTACTCTTACACTTTCGCTCACCTCAACCGCTCACTTACCCCTACACGTTCAGTCAACTCAGTTATATCAAACCCGGTGCATATGCTATACGTTCTATTCATACCATCCCATTCATCCGTATTACACGCTTTATCACTCATTTTCACTTTGGCACTCACACCCCTATCACACAACTTACGACCATTCAGTTTACTTACGTTCTTCCCTTTCTTACGTTTCCTACCATACTCTATCAAAACAAATTGCTTCATGCACTCGTCAGTCTTTCCAGCAAAGCCTCCCTCATGCAACAACCCCTCACGTACATGCATCACACGCACCGCTTGCATCCTGGAGGATCCACCCATTTGAACCCCCTTCACACTCAATTTCCTGAATTCGCTGTCACAGTCACCCTCTTTCGTCTACATACACTTGATACATGCCCTTCCATTCCACATTTGACACACTTCGCTCTCGGTTCTGAACACATTCTCGCATAATGCCCATTCTTACCACAGTTGCCACATATTACATTCACTGGGTACCCTACAATCATTAGCAATATGACCCACCTGTCCGCACCTGTAGCATTTAACCCCTATCTTTCACACTACACTCACTTACCAAATGTCCCGATTGCCCACACCAAACGCCCCTAAACCCCACCTACACTCATTCTTTGTATGTCCTTCCTTTCCACATCTAAAACACTTCGCTCGACTTCCACTCACCGACCTTCCCCCGTCCAACCCGTTGTTCCCTTACAACCCCACCATTCATCCTCACTGGCACCTCCACATTAGTTGCTCTTACACTCCTATCTATTACACTATCGGCCATTCTCATTGGGCCCCTCAACACTGCATCCCTAAAGCTTCCAAACTCTGGCACTCTCTCATCTACCCCAGCCCTTACACTTACACTTCTGCTCTCTTTATAACCCTGTCAAGCTCATAATCTTCTACAATTTCCAAAATTTCTCCCCAAGTCAACCTTTCATTCGTCCATCTTTTCTTCTCCTTCCGCTTCAAGTTCATAAATTCTCTAACTCCATCTGGCACTGTCCCTAACAACTTCCGTACTAACTCCTTACATTCATCTATCCCATCATCCCCAAACTTCTTCCTTGCCAACGTCTCCAGCCTACAAGCATACAGTGACAAGGTTTCCCCAGTTTTCATTCTTGCCTCATCAAATTCATTCTTCCTCTTATACTTAACACTCGCTTTCATACTCCTCGCTTGCTCAACTAGTCTAGCTTTCACCTTGTCATACTTAACATCTCCCACACTCATAATAACCCTATACATATCAAGCAAAACCCAGTCAAATATTCTCCTAATTCTCGTGCCCACACTCTCTTACTTTCCCCATACTTATCCTGAGAAAACCTTTCATACTCCTTTAAAGAAATCATGCACATCCCTACTTCCATACTCATTATACCTTTCACACCGGGGTACCTCCCTCACATACATAGCCTTTCTCACTTCTTTCTCACTTTCACTCTCACTTTCGCTACTTTCACTCTGTCCTTTCATACCCCTCTTCCTAATACAAAGAGTCCACTTCCACTTACATTCATCTTACTCATTACACTCTTCTTCCCCCTTCTTTTTATCCACTTTTATCCACTCACCTCCATCCACCTCACTATCACTACTGCCTTCACCCCTCCCTTCTTTTTCCTGCCTTTCCCACTTCCTTACCCTTCTTACCAGTTTTCCTTTCCCTTTCTTCCTTTTTTCTTCCTTGACTTATCCTTACCTTCCCTCTGTTCCTTCCTTTGCTTTTCATTCCCTTTTCCTTACCCTGCCTTTCATTCTCTCGTTTCTTACTTCCTATTTCCACATCACTTTCATCACTCACGCTTCCATTCACTTCTTCCTCCTTTTCTTTCTCTCTTGCCCTTCACACGTTCCAGAGGACCTGCCTCAACAGCCCCTTCTCCAAAAACACCCTTTGAACATACCTTTCATCATTTCTTCCACACTTTTCATCATTCCTCCAACTTTTTATCCATCCTTTCTTCCATTCTCTCTTCTGACTCTTTCATATCCCCTTTCATTTCTTTTTGCACTCCTTAGCATTCCCCCATCTCCTCCAACTGACTCCTCAACTCCTCATTCTCACCCTCAGCCTCCCATTCTCCTCTCTTGCCAGCCGCAACTCCTCTCTCAACCTCACCAGTTCCTCTTCCATTCCCTCCAGTCACACTACTAGCCACTAATCTCAATTGCAGCTGCACCACCAGCTGCCCCACGTTAGGCCCAAATATAATGTGGCGGAATTAAAAACACAAAAACAGTACCCAACACTCACCCTGATCCTCGGTTGCTGGAAGATGGAGTAAGGGCGTCCATGGTCACCAACACAGCACCCAAAACCACACAAACAAAACAAGGAAACATAAAAAAAGAAGATAGAACTATATACACAACAAGAACAGTACACTAACAAGAAAAATCAACAACTCTCAAAAAGCACACAAAAACTGTTCAAGACCAAACGACTGACCAGCACTAGCTCTGACTCAAGACTCACTCAAAAACCTGAAAATTCCTTCACAGACAGACAGCGCCGTAAACAAACTAACGACCTCATCCCTCTTCCAACAACCGAAGCACTCACCAACGACCATTACACTCGCTCTCTCTCTCTCTCTCTCTCTCTCTCTCTCTCTCTCTCTCTCTCTCTTACAAAACGTTGGGATATGCTAAATACAGACAAATTTATTCATCCCTCTATACAATTATAACAACTCCCTTGGGATCCTGAACTCTCAGAAGTCTTATCATTCTCTGTCTTGGCACATAACCTCGTAACTGGTGAGTTAGAATTACTCTGTGTATAATGCTTTGGAATAGCCCTGGAAGATTTTGGCATCCAATCCAAAAAGTAGCTATCTACGAAATTGAGAGAACAGTAAATTCTCATCTGATCCCTTTCTATTTCCTTGTCAAAGCATCAGGTACGTCATTTAGGAACCACGCATATTGCAATAGTTTCTCAAGATTCTCTCTTGTTATAGAGCCTCCATTTATCCAACCAGAATTTCCCAGCTTCTTCGAAAAATCCCTTGTAGCATCAAAACATCTGGCACTAAAAGTGAATAGCGAATCATGGACTTTATGGACCTTGAAAAGAGATCTGAGATCTCTGCATCACCTGCTCTAGCTGTTCCATATGATGCTCTCAAAAAATCCTTAAGATCGTCCCAGGTCCTACACTTCAAAAAGTGATGACTCCGGCAATGCTGTCTGATATCCCCTTTATCTAAACTAAGGAAGCCTTTTGCTTCATTGAAAGCTTCTACTCCAACTGCTATTTTCTTGGCCACTAAAATAATCGACACCCCCTCCATAAAAATTTCCAGGGGAACTGGAAAAATGCCATCAACCAGCCCAGGAAGGGGCTGTACTCTGGCATTTACGGATGTAAGTTTGTGCAGCATTGTCACTTTATCCTTATTTTTGTTAGTCTCAGCCATATTATCAGAACAGATAACCCTCCAAGTTCCAAGAACTCGACTTAATCTCAGCTTCATACAACTCCTCAAAGATAAAAAGGGAAAGGAAAAAAAAAGGAAAAAATTTAGCTAACTCCTGATGCTAATGCAAATGCAAACCATTAAATTAAATTCTAAATGCCAAATGCAAACAATGAAGTAACCCTAACTGCAGATGCAAACAATTAAAAAAAAAAAAATTCTAAACGCTAAATGTGAACTATGAAGTAGAAATACTTCAGCCTGCCCACACGAAGAAAATGGACTTGCAGAAAGAACTGGATAACAGTGGGATAACAGCATCAAACGCTCTCAAAGACGTCACCAAATCATCATCATTCCCCTAAGCAAAAACAAGTAACTAACAAAAAAAAAAAAAAAACATAGTAACGCTCATGTAACCCCTTCTCACAACGATGGGAGCAAAATACATAACTGACCTGAAAAAAAACACTTTTCACCCTCCTAATGCACACATCTCAGCACAGGTTCACAATGGAAAACTGCTTCAGTCATCAAAGAGACACATATACAACCAAAAAGACACACCCTATCTCTTAACCTTGATTTCCTCTTGAGATAAGTCTCTACGGAGCAAACCTATACACTATTTTACTCAAGTGTAGTTACCCGCTAAGCCACCACATAATCTGTCACCCAGCTGAGAGGAAATTTCATTACTTACCTGTTACTACAAAGTTGAGAAGTCCCATCTGTTGGTAGTTTGATAGTGACAGCATTCTCTCTCTCTCTCTCTCTCTCTCTCTCTCTCTCTCTCTCTCTCTCTCTCTCAGGTCTACAGCGAAACAAGCTTTGCCCAAAATAATTTATTTAACAAAATCTAACATAACTAGATTGCAAGAAATAAGAGATGAAATAAAATGGACCACTAAAGTACCCTAAAAGATCAATCATATTACAGTCTATCATATTTAAATGATTATTTTCATTACACTGTAACTCACAATAGGTCAAAATAAGTCAAAGTCCAGTACATTCCCAATAGTACATTTTCAACCTCTTTCTCAGTAAAACATCTCCAAGCAGCAATGTTCACAGACTTAATCAATAGGTCTCGAACCACAGAGTCTTTACTGAAGTCTTTTATTAACGTTCTGGGGTGGTCTTCGAATGATCATTTTTCTCATAACTAATCCCTTCACACCCTGGGACTCAGACCAAAAGAAACGCACACTCTTACACCGGAACCTGGACATTTCTGGCGAACGCACTCTCAAAGCCATGTGGCAAGTTCCCACATCTTGAGAAAACCTGACATAACAGTTTTACTTAATTAGGAAAAGTGTCAGATAACAACTAAACATCCTCTCAAGGGTTTTCAGAAAGTTTTTCTGCCACACTTGTTAATTAAACATTTATTGTGTATTGTAATTCATAAAATACTTGTGGCCTATAAGCTTTTCAAATGCAATATTAATTGGGATAAGCCTTGTACAACACACTGTGGGCAGCCGTAAACCCAATAAAACACATGAACAGACAGAATCACATAGAAGATTAATAGTAGGTCCCCAGTTGAAAGTTCTGATTAATACAAGACTCTGCTTTATTGCACACAGGTGATGGCATTATAAATGATAAAGAAAATAAATGAAAAAAATTATCAGCACATAGGAGAGCCAGGGGCTTATGGGATACATATTGTGGTTCCTCAGGAATTCGACTACATTCACTTGTTGCTTGTAACACTGCATGTTGATAAACCTGCCTCAATAGGGCAGAGTTCTCCAGGCAAGATGGATGTAGAGGAAACGAGGGTGAACGATTTAACACGTGTCTGGAAATAGAATAACCCCAGATAAAGCTTCATGGAAATGTGTTTCTCTCAATAGCAATTATAAGCAGGGGACCATTAATTCATGAAATTAAATCACAGAGGGAAGCACTGGAATACTGGTAACATGATATCAATGAGTATTTACTGAGGAGAGAAATTATGAAATGAAATGAGAGATTCAGTGGAAGGAATAGAGAACTGGTTAAACTCAAATGTCAGCAGATGTACCATGGTTGCCTAGCAACATGCTCTTTGCAATAATGGTTGGATGATCTGCAGTGTCTTCCTTTAGACCTCATGTATCAGCTTGTGGCTGAGGCACTTGTGGCCAATGGTTTCCAGTTCACTGAGGGAGTGCCATGAAGAAAGAGTGGCCCGCACGGGCACATGACATGGCAGCTGAATGACAGCAAGACTTCTCTTACTGAGACTAAAAGATGGATTGAGAGTGAGTTTGGGGAACCCTTGCCTATATTACTGTTGATTTCACCTGAGGGTAGACGCTGTTTTCTTCCAGCATGGGGCATCAGCTGACATCTGTAAGGAACATTTGAGAAACCAGTACAAAGCTCACACAGCAGGGTTTTATTGAAAAAGGGATTAATGGAAGGGTCGAAGTTACTAGTGCCCTTAAAACACAGGACTCTGACTCATACAATGAGTAAGCAAAGAGATAATGGAGGCAGATATCTGCAAAAACTACCCATTTAAGCAGACATTCCACTCCCTTTCGAGGGTGAAAGTCTGCACCAGAACAAGCCACCTGGCTCGGTTACATTAATTGCTTCCTTTTAATGGGTCTTGCCCATGCATTGAGCATAACTAAGGTGATATATCTAACTTCTAGGAGAGGATGTGAGCTCACTAGCTACTTAAATCAAGGTCCCTAACACTAACTCACAGGTGTCTGTGGGTATTTAACTAGCTGTCTCTGACAACAGTCAAAATGTATCCCTAGCAAGGTTTAAATTTACAGTTGCACATTATCATTAACATGACATACGATCAGGCTGCTGCAGCTCCAATTCAACTGAATGATTTAATTTAACTACATGCAGTGTTATTATAAGGCATAGGAGGTTTTTACTCTATGACATATGCAAAATATTTAAAAGGAACATGCAGCATGGTGTGTTAATGAATGCAACAAAAAATTATGAGTGGATAGGGCATGTCCTTCAGCCTGCAAGGCTAGAGGGCAACTCTAACTCACTACATCTTACTAAATTTGGTAGTAGAATCCGTGAGAAAGGTACCCAAGCCACCTCCTCTGGGTTTTGTGTGCCTGGTATACTCTACTTAAATAAGGCTCAATTGCTCTAATATATAGGACAACATTTTATCACTACAAATTATACGTTACTACTACTATTCCACAGGATCTTGTCTAGGATGTTAGTGCCTCTAGGGCATGTAAGGATTTGTAAGTCCTTCCCCTGCATTGATAATGTACAGGGATTTACCTGATCAGTGATCAATCTGGCTACCTTCTCTGGGTAGATGCCAGGATCACTTGGTTAAGGGAGGCACTGTGCCACATGACACACGAGTGCCAAGGAGAGCTCGTGGCTCAAATAGGATAATTGGACATTTTCCGCCCCTTTCTCTTCTTCTTTGGGTTCCTCCAAGGTCTACCTGCAAGGGTCCTAGGAGGTGATGGGGGCACTGACTCTGGGGAAGGCACAGGAGTACCTTACGTAGCAAAGTCAGGGGTAACACTAGAGGCTACGGGACTGGGCAGTGCAAGCTTTAGACGATCCACTGCATGGATGCAATCCACTGCATGGATGGCTTGAACAGCCTCATTAGTGGTTGGGTCCCTGTAAGTGACTGTGGTATCAATGTGGCCTGTAGGAAGCCTCCCTACTCCAGCTGCTGTGACAACAGAAAGAAGGGTGGTAAGCTTCTGCATCCCAGCAGGACAGCTCCTGGTTGACCAGAGAAGATGTAATAGGAGGGTCCTCAAGAGGTTCATCCTCTGAGGACTTAGGTGATAAAGAAGAATAATTATTGGGTGGGAGAGGCTTGCAATCAGCAATTACCAACTCAAGTAAATTGGGGGGATCTCCTGAAGGCAAATTGGTGGCTTGATCTGGTACTGACACTAAAGCAGGGCCAAGCACAGGAATCACATTTGGTAACTGCTCAACATCTGTGGTGGACAGAGAATGGCATTGCTCAGGTTGCTCAAGTGGCAGTGGCAGGGATTTTACATAAAGAGTGCCTGGAGAGGAGCCCGGGGGTGCAGAGCCCCTGGGTGACCTTCAGTTGGGCTGAGACAGAGAGTCTTGCCCAGGAGGAGGTCATAGCCTCCAGGAATGTCTGGCTATAGCAAAGATGAGAATTATTTTCTGGTTAGGTCTTTTGATCCTCAAGCGCACCATCGGGAGTCCAGCCAAGCTAGTTAGTTTTCAGATTTGGTAGAGTAGTCCTCTTTAATCTTGGCCCCTTGGGAACCTTTTCTTCCTGATTAGGGGCGAATGCTTGCTTAGGATCCTCGATTGCATGAACCTGGCTTGTGTGGTAGTGACCTCGAGGAGGTGCCACATATATAGCTCCCTTGGCTGGAGTGCATAGGGAGGGGTGACAAGTACTTTCTGTCGAAATGACATTATTTTGCACTTCTCACAGTGGTAGTGTGAAAATTCCTTTCATCAGGAGGAAGAAATTTTCTTGTCAACTTGCTTTAGCTTTGAGGGAGGAAATTTCTGGTGGCCTTCCTTTTGTGAAGAGGTAGGAATCAGCCTTTGTGGACCAAAATCAGAGGAAGGCTTTGCATTGGCTCTCCCTTTAGATTTGTACTGCCACTTGTACTGGCACCGTGAGTACCCTTTCCATTTGCAAGGTGGGCATACAGGAGGTGATTCGATTGACAGAGGCACGCCTTCCAGAATGGCGGTGCTCTTGTCGCTTGGTGCTACAGCCCCAAGAGAAGATCTTGGCCCAAAGGAAATCATACCCTAGCTTAATAGAGTCCAACACACCCAGTCAATGATCTGTAGTGTTCTAAGGTGTCTTGACCTTGAGCTCAACTGTAGGAATGTCTTTGGTAATGTCCTCTACCCAGTTGAAGGCCCAGCTTCTGTTTTTGTCGATGGTGGTACTCGTGACTTGGAGATCAGACTGACGTCTGCTCCTGTATCTACCACAGTTGGTAGGTCTTCTGGAGAGATAGAGCCATTAATGGGAGCCACTGAGACTACTTGAGAGTGGGGCCACTCCTTGGAAGGAGATAAAGTGGACATGTTTTGTTGCCTTGACATGTTGTGGGCAGAGGAAATCTGGCATTATAATGACTGGGATCACTGCAGTCATTGCAGGGGCCTCTTGGATGCATGACTAGCTGTGATGTCAGTGGGTTGTGAACTTTGTTTAGAGGTGGATGGAGAGGAGCCCTTGGACTTCTTGAAAGGCTTGTAAGGGACCTTCTTAGTACCTCCCACTTTAAAGTGACACTCAGACTCTGAAGAGTATTGCTGCCTTGACTACACTCAGTGTGGGTAGACAACCAAACGTTAATGTTGTCGTTGCAATTGCATCTGCATAATTTGTCTCCATAATTGTCAAAATTAACTCTCAGTAGGAGGTGGACATTCGATTTGACTTTACAAATTTTGTTATTTAAGGTTTAAATAAAAAAAAAAATCATGTTCTGTATATATTTTATATATGGTAGTATTTTTTTCATTATCAAAGCTTAATTACCAAAATTTAAAGCAATGCTATAAAGAGAGATGCCAGATATCGCTATTTGACCACGTTATCAGACTAAAAACCACAAAACGGCAGCATTGACTAAATGTCCAGGCTTACAGCAGTGGTTGCATACTGGAGGCTTGGAAGGAAGTCTGTTCTTCAGGGAAACTGGCCCTGAGAAATGACCAGGTGGCACTATTCAACGGTGAGATGTTCTGGAAGATAGATGGAAGGTTTCCCAAGCGTCAGCCATACAACAGCCTTCCATGAATGTTTGGGGTTGCTTATTGTTGATGTACATGGTGAGGGACCCAGGGCATACTGGAAGAAATCCTCTAGGATCATCCAGTTGAACAGGTCCTCAAATTCCGTGCACTCCAGGGCATCAAGCCAGCACTGGCCCACCTAGGTCTGATGATAGGCCCATTCAGCCAAGGCCTGACCAATTTCCTTTGGGAGAGCCCTCCTCTGTTGTTTCCATTTCTCCACTGTGTTCTCG
The DNA here is from genome assembly GCF_040412425.1 of Macrobrachium rosenbergii. Classification (NCBI taxonomy): domain Eukaryota; kingdom Metazoa; phylum Arthropoda; class Malacostraca; order Decapoda; family Palaemonidae; genus Macrobrachium; species Macrobrachium rosenbergii. Next base: position 6,016,682 of record NC_089761.1, read on the forward strand.
TATGCCTTGGTTATGGCCCGGCGAGCTTCATCCATGTTTCCCCTGGCACCTTTATCCAGTGTGCTGAGGGCAACCTTGGCTTTACCAGTCATATGCTTGGCAAGAAGCAAGGCCCTTTCTGTCTCTGTGGTACTATAGTTCATGAAGAGTGTTTCTACGTCTGCCAGCCATGCCTCTGGCTTGTTGTCAGTCCATGTTGGCATGAACAAGTTAATGCTAGATATAGTGGAATGAGGCATGGAAGGTGTGGGGTTAGCGACTTGTTGTTGGGACAGAGCCATGGTATTGTCTTGCTGGGCTTTCTCCAGCTTGAGCCCTTTTCCTTCAGAGCTATTTCTTGTTGCTATTGCTTTTCTCTTTCCTTCCTTTCTTTTTCTTCCTTTGCCACCTCATACTGCTGTTATTCTTCTGCCATTGTTCTTCTCTGTCTTTCCTTTCTCTTTCTTCCTTTGCCAGTTCATACTGCCATTGTTCTTGCTCGTATTTCCATTGGTATTCTCTCTCCTTCCTCTGCTCTTCTCTTTCCTTCTTTTCTCTTTGCAGCGTGGCATCAAACTGCGTCTGTACCCACTAGGTTAGATGCTCTCTCTTTAACCCTGCACCTTTCCCCGCTATCCATGAAGGCTTGGTAATTTTCCAGTGACGTGTTGCTGGGGGAGTTAAGGCGCATCAAAATGAGCTAGGTTAGAGCCATGCAAACAATGGCACAGGACGGGCACTTGGCTCTTGGCGGAGTGGATGGGATAGCACACTATGGAAGTGTCCCTTGCAAGCGGGACACTTAGGCTGGGATGCACCTGTTTAAAGTTGGCACTGTGGTTGAGTGTGCTATTAAATGGTCACACTAAATGGAGCAGTCCTTGAGCGAAACTTAGGACTCATGGACACTATAGTGCCTCATGATATTGTTGGTGGACATGCTAATGGTTGGCACCATGTCTAATAACACTCGTGTTGGTTGTGTAAAACACATGATTCTTTCTTGGGTGGCACTGGTGTGCCTGCGGGTTCTGGAGAACGACATTAGTTGACCATACAGTAAACTGTACGAAAGGAAATGGCACTCCACATGAAGCAGAGTGCATGCAAAGAGTAGTATAAAAAGGGTAGACACTTCAGGTGGGTTACTCGGTTGGTAGTGCACCAGATCAGTGGTGCTGCAAAGGGGAAATCCCTTGGTTGGCATCTGTGGGAGGCTAGTTCCTAGGAACTAATAATGGTGCTTCCGTTCACTCTGTAGGGGGAAGTTTTGATGTGGCTATGGGATCTGTGTCCACAGGCTTGGGTCTAAGCAGTATTCATCAACACATGCTCGGAGATTTGCACTAACGTGCAGTTGCTGCTTGCGGTTCGTATGCAAGTCTTGAGAATTACCTGTTTAATCTAACTTACACCCACTTTTGTTCTGTGATGCAGAGGTTTCGTGGTTTTTCCGTTCTTTTCTTTTAAGATGCTCAAGCACCTGCTCAGTAACCTAAATTGCTTAATGAAAGGCTTGTGGAAATTTACACAAATAGCATGGACGCGTGTGTAAAATTGTGACAGCACTACATGTAAAATAAGTAAATGAGAAAAAGTATACTCTATTAAATATAGGGGGCTATCCCACATAACACATAACCTTGGGGTTCTGATTTTTTTTTAAACTCAACTGTTGTAAATCAGTGGTTTTCTTTATCAAGTGATATATATCCACACCATTTAACAAAACATGCCTCTTACGGATTTAAGTAAAAGAATAGTGTATAATTTGAGGATATTGGAAATCCTTCCTTTTTCTCTCTCTCTCCCGAATGAGTAGCGTATTAATACTGACGAGGAGTTTGCATTTTAAATAATGCAATTGACTATGCTCTCAAATAGATAACATCTATATGTTCTGTTCCCGTTAGCATAAAGGAATTGTAACAGATTTTACTAACAGTGATTGTAATAAATTTACATGTGCAAAATTCAAAGCAGCTAATGCACATAAATGAATAAATCACTGGGATCACGTGGGTTTGTTTTGACCTCTTGTATGGGAATAAAACATAAATGATTCTTAGGTAAGTGTTACACGAGTGACAAAACGATTGCTCGAGGAACTAAGAATTTTGGAATTCAGCGAAATTTTTCTTTCTGAGCGAATTTATCTGGCGCGAGGCCAGGTGGTGGCGACGAGGTGAGTAGACAAGTGGGCGAGGATGTTTTGACTGGTTTACTGGTGAGTTGCCAGATGTGTTATTCTTTGGCCTCGTGGATAGTAAATTCCACTGCCCTATTCGAAAGAAAGCTGCACAGTCTTTCTCTCGATATACTCATGTACATGCAATGAGCTGAATTCTAACTGAGCTAACATGCAATATTGTCACATGCAAGTCCAAGCCCTTAGTAAATAATTAACTTGCAACCTACTAACCAAATGACTTGGAAGAGACACTGTTCTGTCCAATACTGAGAAAAGTTCGCAGTTCTTATTTCTTCACCGCTAAATTAGTGAGGTTTGCTACAGTTAAAGGAATATCGAAACTTTCTAATTCTTCCTCCAAAATTTGAGTAAATCATCTACAGGAACTTTTGAAAATAAAGAGATGACATCAAAACTAACCATAGTAAAATCAAAATGCAAATTGAAACTATTCAATTAGTTTATAAAGTCGACATTATTATTATTATTATTATTATTATTATTTTTTTTACATTCGTATTAGAAATGTTTTGTCCTGAAAAGCACTCAGCAGAGGGCTGGGTTGCTTTGTGGTTTCTGTCAAGAAAACGCGAGTTTAATACGACTTCTAGGTCACCGAAGGCTTTTTGAGTGCACCCACAGGTGTGTGAACATGCAGTGACTATTTTGCCCTTCCTTAAAGAGAAGTAGGAATGTCAACTTAGCATTTATTTATGTGTAAAAAAGCAGGACTCTTTGCTCTGGTTTCCTGCCCAATGAAAACCAGAGACAGTGACTCTTCCGTTTTCTGTGAATCCAGAATGAATGCATCATGGCTGAAAAGAATTAACACCATAGGTATTAGATACTTAGTGGGTTCTATTTATGAAGACGATATTCCCTTAATTCTTGATGATACGTTACGAATAGATGATGAAAATGAGAGCATTGCAGAATTAGGGAAAACCAAGCTAATTGTTAAATTAAGCTCATGAGAATATTATGGAGACATTTGAAGAGTTCAGTGGCAAAGAAACCTGTGTATGAGACGACCTAAAAATCCGAGTTGAAGATTTGTCTACTTAAAGGTCGTACGTCACAGTGCAAAATGTGCCTTTTGAAATGACTAACTTCATGCTGAATAATAATCTTTCCAGATATGGCACAGTGAGTTATGTGAAGACGAACACTCGAAGTCAGGGAAGATATAAGGCATTGATAATGATGTCAGAACAGTTTCCATGGATATTAATAGACAGATTCCTTCTTTCTTATATACTGAATGCGCCAAGGTTTATATTTACATATACTATAAAGGACAGACGGAAACATGCAGACCTTTGTGGGCAAATCAGCCATTTTGCTAATGAATGTAAAGTTGGAGTTACATTGGAGACTAAATATTAGTAAACTAGATTTCCCTCATTTATCTGGCCACCAACAAAATAAAGGAAACGAAATGCCAGTAAGCCACCAAGACCCAGTGTACATTCGAACTTGTGAAGGTATGCAGCAAAACGCTTCTGCAATTGATCGTCTTGTCGATGTCGGTATCTAACGACCAACCAACTGTGCAAGCGGAATCTGAAACGCTGATGGAGATTTGCCATTTGGTTGACCTGCATGATGACGCAGATACTACTCCAAATGTATCCGAAGAAACCAGTATGGCCCCTATAAAAAGGGCCTTAGAACATAATGGTGGAGCAGACGTATTGAATGCAAGCTGCAACATCATACAACTAACTACTGAGACTGATGCAGTACCTCTTGTTGCAACCTACGTCACAATATCTGAGAAAAATTTTTTTGTTCATCTGACAGTAATCTTGTTGAAGCATTTGCTAGTGACAAAGATATGAGATCTTGTGGCTTCATAGAAGAATCAAGGCATTTTAAAGATGACACTGACGAAGACAGAAGTAACACCTACACAGCGTATCCCATGAGTCAAGATTTATTTAGTTCATTCATCCCCTCCAGAGGTCAAGATGATATACCAAATCTAACAGGTGATTTACTGTTACCATCCTGTAATAGTTCCAATTATTTTAAAGGTGCCAAAGACACGATGACAGAACGAGAAAGTTGTTGCTCGATAGAAAATGAAATACCAGCAGGTCAAAAATGTAATAATGACAATGAAACCACAGTGACTGATGAGGCAGACTGTAATTTAAGCACTGTAGAAAACACACTGGTAAACAAAAAGCGAAAGCAATGTAAAAATGGAACAAAAAGTGCAAAAGAAAATCTCATAATAACTAACATTCTGTAGGATATCCACCCTTAATATCAAAGGTATTAATGATAGACTGAAACAAGAGATATTACAGATATTACATTCATTTAACACCTTCAACAAAATAGACATTCTTTTTAGCTCAAGAACATAATGTTAAGGATATTAAATATTTAGAATTTTTGTCAGACAGGTATAATATAATTTTCAATCCAGTCATTTGTCTCAAGGGTGGAACCTGTATTCTCATCAAGAAGACTGTAGATTTTGTAATAAAGCATGTTGAAAGAAGTGAGATTCTAGAATATGTTCCGTACATTGTGAGGTGAATGGTGGCAAGATTCGCATTGTTAACATTTATTCTCCCTCAGGTCGTAATCTAACAAATGAACGGGAAGAGCTTTGTGACAAGGAAGGAATTGCCCTACTACTTAACGTATGATAATAGCCATACTATTATGAGAGGTGAGTGGAACTGTGTTTTGAGTCCTAGAGACAATTCTAATAATAATGAATCAAACGTGTCAAAATCACTTCTCAGATTAATTGGGACCCTTGAGTTAATGATGTATGATTTTGCATAACAGGAACCCCAGTATACTTACGTACGCTGCAGTACGCACAAACTACGGGAGGTGGTGGTAATATGGATCACTTTATTTTAGGCAAAAACACCAATTTTAAAGGCAAAAATTGCATCAATAACTGTCATAAATATTAGGAAATTTTATTCTTATAACGCTCTTAGATTTAAAGAGAGATAAATAAAACCATGTAATGTTTATTCAAAAATACTCAAAAAGGTAGGTGTCACGTTAAGTGATGGTTTTGCGGGAACTGCTGGTTCCCCGCTCGTTCCCTTTTGTGGATTGCTGCCTCCTTACCTTCAAGTTTTTTTTTTTGTTTTGATGTTCTCGTCGGTGAGCTGCCGTTTTTCTTTCGCCAGTCGGGTCTGGTAGGGCAGCGAGGGTAGCGGCAGTGGCATCAGCAGCAGGCAGTTTTTGGAGTCGACGTTGGTCGAGTTTTTGAGCAGCAAATTGGAGCACGCCTACGAAGTGGAGCACGTCGTAGAGGTGGAGTGTGACCATGAGTAGTCGTGTGACCACGAGCTGCTCATCTTTGATGACAGCGTGAGGCTGTCCTGACGTCTCCATCGGGGTATTCTAGTTGGAGGGTTCTTGTCCCTGTTGTGCAGCTGAGGGCTGTCTTGGTGCCCCGATGGAGGACGTATGTTTGGTATTTTTTTTTCTGCCTGCTGTTGTTTATTTTTGCCTTTTTTTTTTTTTAAAGCTACTTTTTGGTTATTTAACTTGCTTTTGTTTAGCGCTGCCTTTTGGCTTATTTTTGTATTTATGGTTTTTATCTTTTTACCAGACTTGACTCACTTGTAAATATTGTGAATAAATTAATTTTGAGCTCATTATATTGTTTTTGTTGTTTTCCCCTCCTTTGTTTGTTGCATCTGCCGTCAGTCAAGACAGCCCCGTCCTGAGTATGTTAAAGAACCTGCATAACGACCCACTCGGGTCGTTACAATGGCGACCGTGACAGGGCGGCTCTGTTTTGGCTGGCGGGGTTGTTACGGCATTGGAGGGGAGCATGGATGTAAAAAAAAAAAATAATTTTTTTTTCTTTTAGGTGGGGAGGTGTCACGTTATGATGGTTTTGCGGAACTGCTGGTTCCCCGCCTCGTTCCCTTTGTGGATTGCTGCCTCCTTACCTTCAAGTTTTTTTTGTTTTGATGTTCTCGTCGGTGAGCTGCCGTTTTTCTTTCGCCAGTCGGGTCTGGTAGGGCAGCGAGGGTAGCGGCAGTGGCAGCAGCAGCAGGCAGTTTTTGGAGTCGACGTTGGTCGAGTTTTTTGAGCAGCAATTGGAGCACGCCTACGAAGTGGAGCACGTCGTAGAGGTGGAGTGTGACCATGAGTAGTCGTGTGACCACGAGCTGCTCATCTTGATGACAGCGTGAGGCTGTCCTGACGTCTCCATCGGGGTATTCTAGTTGGAGGGTTCTTGTCCCTGTTGTGCAGCTGAGGGCTGTCTTGGTGCCCGATGGAGGACGTATGTTTGGTATTTTTTTTCTGCCTGCTGTTGTTTATTTTTGCCTTTTTTTTTTTTTTAAAGCTACTTTTTGGTTATTTAACTTGCTTTTGTTTAGTGCTGCCTTTTGGCTTATTTTTGTATTTATGGTTTTTATCTTTTACCAGACTTGACTCACTTGTAAATATTGTAAATAAATTAATTTTGAGCTCATTATATTGTTTTTGTTGTTTTCCCTCCTTTGTTTGTTGCATCTGCCGTCAGTCAAGACAGCCCCGTCCTGAGTATGTTAAAGAACCTGCATAACGACCCACTCGGGTCGTTACAGTAGGTCTTTGCAAATGGGGTGGTAATATGAAACTGGTGGTGTGGTAATATATAACATTTTAGAAAATAACTAAAAATGGGCTAACATTCCTTTCTGTGAATAAAAAAAAAAGTTTGACCATGAAAATATAAGCTTAAAACAAAAGTCACAAATGAAAGTTTCAGTTTCACAATTATTAACTACACAAGACATGAGCCCATCCCTGACAGACTACACACTGAACCCATTTTTCTCTTGATTTGGACTTGTGAATTTCTCTGAACAAAAATGCATTCTGCATCTTCGCTTCTGGGATTTGCCTCCCACATAATTTCTTCTAACGAACTTCCAGAAGACAGACATACTTTCTTCTTCCTCACTAGAACTTTCATTGCCATCTCTCTGACCTTTGGAAAAAAGCTTCTTGTTTACTGTTCGCATTTTTTCTCCACCAACACCTTTCTCTTCTCTGTTGGTCTCTTTGACTCCGTGCTGTTTGCTGATGCATCGATCTTCTTACTTTTACCTTTGGATGTTGTTTCTTGGATAGCTGCTTTCGTCTGTCCAACTGCACTTTCGTGCCTCCTTATATGGAGACCGTGTCAAAACATGCTTTCAGACCTGTGCGACCTCTGTTTGTCACCTTCTTCTTTGCCTGTGGAACTAGGGGAAATGATGTGTGGGGAAATAAACTCTGTAGATATGGGAGTACCTCCTGCTGCTGATGGACTTGCTTTTGTTGGTGGATCTGCTGCTGACGGACTTACTGCTGTTGATGAACCTGCTGCTGTTGACAGACTTGCTGCTGTTAATGGGCCTGCTGCTTTTGAAGGACCCACTGTTGTTGATGGACCTGCTGCTGTTGATGGACCTGCTGCTGTTGATGGACCTGTTGCTGTTGATGGACTTGGTACTATTGATGGATCTGATGCTGCTTGAAGGACCTACTGCAGTTGGTGGGCCGGCTATTGTTGATAGGCCTGCTGCTGTTGATGGACTGGCTACTGTTGATGGAATCTGCTGAGATCTGTTGTCATGGTCAGTTGCCTATGCTTCCTCATGTGCAGCCGTAATGAATTCTGCCTCGTCAAAAACACCCATCTGGTGGAAAGATTCCAGTACCTTGAAACCTTTGACTGCTATTGCCCTGTCTGTACTTTAAGATATGCTTGCCAAACTTCTCGCACATCATAGGTGTCCATATCACTAGTTCTCAGTGCTTGTCTGACTTCTTCTGCCCTAGTATGTCTTTTAAGGGTCCCATGAATGCATGCTCAAGTGGCTGAAGCATGTGGGTAGTGTAAGGTGGCAGACACACAAGGGTAATGTCGAGGTGTAGGAATAGTGGCCTTCCAGGATAAGCATAACTGGGGATTCAGGCGAAGGCTTAGTGTGGTCAATGAAATGGGAGAACCAATCAATAAAAAGATGAGACTAAACCCAGCCTGAAGGATGGCACCTCCCACACCTTCAGGAGGCGCTCCTTCATCAGCCTGTCAGTCCAGTTGGTGCGGGGAAGATCATCATGGAGGCACAAAGTCCCCGCCTGTGCTATCACATGCGATGATGGTGAAATATTGAACGGGCTGTTTCATAATGCCACCAAGCCATTCTCATGATTATCCAGCAGAAATTCTACACAAACAATAGTTTCTAGAATACTAACTATGCCATTTTAACAACTGATCTTATACCTAATAAACACAGGCTATATTGCATACCTTACATATATTAATTTATATAGTGTAAAGAAAAGTGAATCTTTACCTAAAAGAAAGTTTCACAGAGCAAAAGTAAAAGTGTCCTCTCACGAGCCCTGATCTTGAGCTAAAGGACTTCAGAGAACTCTGGTGGCATCAAGTGGAAGTAATAGATATGACTGACTTAGTTACCAACAGATGGCAAGCAGATCAGGCGAGATATTACCTGTTTCATATTACCACCCTGTTTCAAATTGCCACCTTCTCCCTATGGTTCATGCATTGCTAGATTGTACTGTCAGACTCTGAGACAATGTAATTTCAAGTGACATGCTACCTGTGTCATTTTCTGATCATTCTGCTATCATCTGCAAGTTAAGATTAATCCAAACATTAGTATTGGGAATTCATTTTGGAAGCTTAATACTAGTTTGTTAAAAGACGAGGAAATTAAAGAAAAGTTTAGGAGTTTGTGGACCTTTTTGAAAACATGTAAAAGGAACTTCTATCATATCAGTAATTGGTGGAATGATTTGGTAAAACCAGAAGTGAAACAATTTTTTGTCAGAGAAGGTAAAAGGATTAGCAGGCAGAAGCATGAAGTCATCAGTTATTTCGGAGCAAAACTAAGGAAACAGTACATAAAACTTAATGTGTCAGGAAATGCAGATTATGCAGACATTACTATTCTCAAAGACAGAATAAACAATCTAAATCTCAAATATTAGAAGGGGTTAAGATACGATCGAGAATTCAAGACAGGATTGAAGGGAAAAATCTCCTCTTACCTTCTTGGGCAGCAAAGAGCAGTAAATAGTAAAAAGGTCATGAGGGAAATAGTCGCAGAACGAAACGTGATTCCGAATCTTGATGAAGGTAGTGTTCTTACAAACATCCAGGCCATTGAACATTGTGTGTTTAGGTATTACTAAAAACTTATTGGAAAAACATTTGTGATGTACCTATGCAAAGTTTTTTATGCAGATTGTAGAAAAATTGATTTGATTCTGATAATGACATATTCCATAAGAATATATCTTTCAGAGAGATATGTGATGCTATTCGTTCCATTGCTAACAATAAATGTCCTGGTATAGACGGGATCCCAATAGAATTTTAAAAGGTGTTTTGGGAAGGTATTAAGCATAAACTAAAGTTGTTGCTTGAAAATATTATGGAAATGAAAACTCTCTCCAGGAGTCAGGGTACTACATTGGTCACTCTCATATCGAAAGGTACTGATGGGAGTGCTTTGGCTGATTGAGCCAATTTCATTGCTGTGCTGTGACTATAAGATATTACTAAAAACAATTGCAAATAGAATGCAAAACAGTTATTCCTAACCTTATTAATACTGAGCAATATTGTGTGCCTGGAAGATCCATAAATACATGTATTTATTTAGAGATATTGTGTATTACTGTAATGAGAAAAGAGTTCAAGGTGCTATTTTAAAATCCTGATTGGTCGAAAGCATTTGACCGAGTTGATATTAATTTTTTTACTTCAGATTCTTGAAAGACTAGGTTTTTGTGATGAGCTGATTTCTGCATTAAGATATTATACAAGAATATTGGAAGTTGCTGCATTGTTAATGGTAACATTGGTGGATATTTTAGGTGCAGAGGGGAGTCCGACAAGGCTACCCTCTTTCTATGCTTCTTTATGCTGTTTTCCAGGAACCTCTGTACCTTTGCTATAAAAGAAATAGCTATATTGAACACTTGCCTTTACCAAATGATAACAACCTTAAAGTTCTTGGCTTGCCGATGATTCAAATATTTTCTTTGCCAGTGATAAGGGAATTATGGAGATTAGCACATTAGTGTCCAAATTTCAGGCAGCCACAGGTTTTATACTAAATAAAAAGACAAAAATATTTGGATTAGGCCCATGGAGTGATAGGTCTGTTTGGCCTTACCATGGCTTCAAGGATATATAGGTTATTTTACAACTCTAGAAATTATATTATCTGATAATTATGAAATAGCTGTTAATTCTTCGTGGACTAATATATTCTGTAAAATTAAGAATACTTTGGCGAGCCTTCACAACAGAAGACTTGCATCATATCAGAAAGCTGTTATTGTCAATAACTTGATTTTTCAAAGACATGGTATATTTCCATATTTACCCTTTGCCTGTCAAATATGCAAAGCTGATAAGTACAGAAGTTTTCGTTTACATTTGAGGGAAAAAAATGTGAATTTATCAAAAGAGACATTTTAACAAAGTCAAAGACTGAAGGAGGGTAAACTTAATATTATGGATGTTGTAAATTTAGAAAATCAAGGGAAGGAATCAGCATCAAATTATGTTCAAAAAAGGGCAAAGGTATCATCAAGCATAAAAAGGGGGCGGCAGGCAGGGACAGCCATCTAAGAAGTGCGCCTCCAGGAGCACATGAAAATGTTGGCAAAAGTAGGACGAGAGGACTCTACTGCCATGCCGCTTCAACCTGCTTGTATAACTTACTGTTAGTGGTAATAAAAGCTGTCCAGCACAGCCAGGCTTAAAAGATTTTTAAAAACGAACGGTTAAAACCACTCAAAAACTGTGTCGGGTTCAGAAAAAGCTTATTTAAAATGATATTAATAGTTTCTTCACATTGGTAAATAAGGATTCTACGTCAAAGCTGGTCATGAACAGGTCTGAATCTGTAATAAAATCTTTCTTTAAATTGACTGAATTTTTTAGTGAAATTATTTGTAGTTAAAGGCTCACAAGGGAACCAGAAATTTAGCCAGTTTGTAATTAGGGGCGTTGTATGATGCAAGCGATAGCCTAAAGGAGAATTTTGTTTATGAATCTTTGCAGCTCCATAGAGCAGGGTTTTCAACCTTTTTCCCTACGTACCCTTGGGTATTTTTAATGTCAAGAATGCACCCTCACTTTGTATAAAGTAGAAAAAACAAACAAACGTGCAGAAAAACATCTATTGTGTATATTTGCAAGTACTATTTCGAAGGGGAAGTAAGTACACAACTCTCCTGACATAACCAATAATATTGTAAACACAAAGAATTCCATAAAATAAAGAAAATTGTTTGTAATTATTTACCCTGTGGCTATGCAGTCAGTGGCGGCCAAAGCCTAACCTTAACGACCCACGGGAGTAAGTGTAAATTTCATCCGATCTCTTTATGTACCCCCTGGGGTACGCGTACCCCAGGTTGAAAACCCCTGCTATAGAGGGGATACTGTAAGAGGAGCTCAGACAACAATTTTGATAAGTTTCATTATTATTTTCACTTTCAGAGTTCTCAGGAAACGGTTAATTTTATCTTCCGTTTTGAAAATGTTGGAATAATCGGGAGATCCAATCATTTAGAATTTGGAGGAATCATTAAGAATGACTTCATTTCGTAATATAATCGTTTATTCAACAACACAACCCCTTTGACTTTATCTATCGCATTATATATCTTCTTTCAGACAGTTCCTTTTAGAATTTCAAACGGTCTTTTAAAAACGGGGTCCATTGTCTTAGTTTTCGAAAGTGTGATGTGACAGATCAAATAAGCGGATTCTGTAGATCACCAAGGACATCAAAAGGCAGCGATTTAAGTCTGTGAAAAATAGATTCTAACGGCAAAAAACTTAATAAAGTTAGTTTAAAGAATAGGCAGAATCCAAACCCAGAGAAAGGGAGAAATTCTTCCCTTAGATAATACATAGTTGGAAAAGTTAAAACAGAGGTTTTGTATGGAATTTGGGAATAGAAATGCTCAAGTCTTCTTTTAGCTTCTTGTTATGACGTGCTTGTACATTGTCAATAAAATCCTGTATTGTTTTGTTAAAAGGGTCTTAAAAATAGTGCTATCTATAAGAGAGAGATTAGAGACAAACCTGACCGGGCATCTGTTAACGACACTAAATGTTTATCATCAATCCTTGCTCTGCGTTATTCAAATGTTGAGTTTACCTCAAAAGAAAACGAAAATCAGCTTTCTTTTTTAGACGTCCTAGTTCTTAGACAAAACATCATTTTTAACATCAACACTTTAGAACAGAACATTTACATTTAAATAACTTTTATAGTTTGTTCTCTTTTTTAACTTTAAAATTAATTGCTTTACTCCACAGCTCTAACGGCTAACTTCGATTGGTGCCTATTCCAAGATGAGATCGCCTTTGCGTAAATATTTTAAGGAAAACTGCTTCCCGTCTGAATCCGGTCTCAAGAGGCTTGAAACGCTTCTAGACAAGTACTCAGACCTACAATTTACAGTGTTCCTAAATTGAACTATACAATTTCCATTTTTATTTGATAACACTTTAGAAAAACTTTTCACAACAGATCCAAAGTAAGTTTGGAGCCACATGTCCACTTGATACCTGTTGATTCCTTCTCACCATCAATCTTCTTTTATTTAAATACAAAGATCGTTTGCAGTTCTATATGTCCTCCGGGTGTGTGTATACATACGTGTCCTAAATGTAATTTAGAACTTATATTGGATCCAACCATGAGAGCTTAACATAGACCTCATCGGAGTAAGCTTACAGGACAGGCAGTAAAATTACAAACCCAGAGTTTTTTGAATATCAGAAATCACTCTAAAATGTGTAAACTTCACCTGAAAAATAAGGATTTTTCTCTGTTTTAGGCGAGCCTCAAGCAGCCATGGAATTGGTCATTTGAACTACAATGATTAAACGACTCGTCCCTCTTTGTTAAACAGCTAAACCTCTGCCAGCACACTGTACCTCTCTTAGTCTTCGTTTTCGTTCAGTTTTAACATTGCCACTGAATAGGTTGGTCCATATCTGCTTACTTTTTATATTTTTTTATATTGTATATTTTTTAGAGAGATTTTGTTTTGTTTTTTATGTTGTCCTTTTTAATTGTCCCTTCTATTTTTTTATTTTTTTTTAATTTGTAATCCAGTGTGCTTAATTTTTTAAACTTAAATTTATAGCCTTTTGTAATTTATGATATTTATTTTGTACAGCCTCGGAAAATGTAATGAAGCCACACAAATGTTTGGGAATAAATTGACTCATTTAACAAGTCTTTATATCCGCCTCCCCATTGATGTATATCTGTCAGCCACTGCTGTTTGAGATACAGTATATATATATATATATATATATATATATATATATATATATATATATATATATTATATATATATATATATATATATATATATATAGTATTATATATATATATATATATATATATATATATATATATATATACATATATATACATATATATATATTATTATATATATATATATATATATATTATATATATATATATATATATATATATATATATATTATTATATATATATATATATATATATATATATATATATATAAAGGTTATTTTGTTGGTTTTGTTGTTCCCCTTTTCCCGTCGTTGTCTCGGTTTCTGCCAGTCTTTCCTGAACCATTTTGTACTGATGAGGAACTATTTAATCCAAGCTTGGATTCATATATAATACGTATTAATATATATATATATATGTATATATATTATCTATATATATATATATATATAGAGTATATATATATATATATATATATATAAGAACAGAAGTAGGCGACGGCCAGTGGTATACATAAGCTTCCTGAAGGTGGACCATGAACGTATTCATCTCTCACATAATCTTATTTCAACGTTTCGTGATAAAAAGTTTTATTACATCATCAGGAATCTGTTAAATAATGAATAAATTACTCTAAAAATTGCTGTAAAAATCAATAAAATCCATAAAATACTTCAGTTAAAAAACATAGATAAAAAAACAAAAACAAAACAAAAAGACATAGCAAAAATCAAAGATCACAACCAACCTTGCACTGCCAGCAGCCACAAGAAATGCATAAGAAAAGCACCAGTACAGCGAGGAGGAGGCCTGGCACTGGGGAACCAGTTGTTTAATAAACACGATCTGCAGTTTCGTATGCATGCCACAGAATGTTTCTATCAATATTTGCTGCTGAAGAATGCTTCGGGATTACTATTACATCCGATGAGAAAGTCGACTTCACTCCGGATTCGATATAGAAAGTTGACGGCAAGAATATTTATAGCAGCCACGTTAGAGTCAAAAGAGGGTCTAATTATCTGTGAAAAGGAATCCATTGTTAGTGGGATTTTAGGGAATAATTTACGAAGACGGAACTCATGAATCATCATAAAATGGGAAATTCTGCATGCGCTTCACTCAGTACCGTACAAGGTTTCAAATATTCATGAATTGTTTGTTAACATGTAGATATTCCTGTTTGCTGCCACAGAACTTCTGTTTTTTAAAAAAGTCTGCATGTTCCTAACAAACAATTCATGAATATCACAAACTCAGGCCAGCACTGTAACTAGTTTAGCACAAATCTCCATTTTTACATGATTCTTTTCGACAAAGGTTCGCACAAATTGTTCATAAACATTATGGTGCCATTAATCTAAAATTAATTCCTGTACACTATCGATTGGTTCCTTTTTCAGATACAAAGATCGATTAGACCCCTTTGACTCTCTAACGGTATAAGTATTCTTTAGTTTCAAGTGTAACTTCTGGGACATGTCGGATCCACGAGAGGCCGCTACTGGAGGGTCAGAATCGACTTCATCGGGGATTAAGGCTTGGACTGGCTGGGGGCTCTCCAACTCTGAGCATTCAAGCATAAGAAACCATTCGAAAATTTGTAAACATATATTGATAGAAACGATTGCATCATAGGGCAAACAACTAATGCATGCAACTGGCCTATCCTGAATCATCATTATTTATTAAACAACTGGTTCCCCAGTTAAATACCAGACCTCCTCCAATTGTAGCCGTACCTGAGTGGTATAAGGTTGGTTAGAAGCTGTCTTGATTTTGCTTTATGTCTTTTTTTTTATGTCTTTTTTTTTTATCTGTATTTTAACTGAAGTATTTTATGGATTTGGCTGATTTTAAGAGCAAATTTTAAAGCACTTATCTACGTTTAACAGATCTCTCTGACATGTAATAAAGCTTTATTACGAAAACGTTGGAAATAAAGAATTATGTAGAGATGAATACGTTTCCATGGTCCACCTCTTAGCTTATGTGTATATTTATATATATATATATATATATATATATATATATATATATATATAGAAATATATATTATATATATATAGATAGATAGATATACATATATTATAGTATATATATTTATAGTATAGCTTATAAAACTAGCAAAATAACCTTAATTGAGTCAAGTTTGCAAAATAAGTAACATACTTTGTGTGCTGGCATTTGAGACCATTTCAAAGTATTTAGCTCTTCCTGAATTAGTGAACAAAGTTAATGAGTAATGGTAACAATTCTTACGAAGCAGTATCTGCCTGACTCTCCAAGGAAGCAGTTCTCCTGACTAAAAGGAAAGTGGATAAACTCAACCTTCGTTAGAAACTTGCCAACTGAAGTGTGATCATTACTAATGAACTCTTTTACTTGAAGGACTTTTATTGTTGTGAAATCATGAAGTGCTGGTACCACCAGTTTCACCTAAGTGCAATGGAGAGACGAGGGCATGATTCTCCAGGGGAGTGTGTTTTCGGAGGAACCTTATAATGGATTGTGTAGCAGCATGGAAGAGAGACCAAGACGGGGATTCCATTTACCATAGTCTTTGCATCGACCACATACTGCAGGATTACTTCCGAGGATTCAACTTCGTGGATTTATATCGAGCAAGCAGGCGCTTGATAACTTTGAGGTAGGTCTCGGTAAATGTTGGCACACTTTACGAGATTTAAAGTTATTGAATGAATAATTTTAGCGTTGAGTCATTAATCCCGTAAAAAATAAAACTTGTAACCAGAAAGAATTTACTCTTGCTAATATTTTGCTTTGCCATTTATCATATCTTTTGAGATCTTTTATTGAATCTTATTCTGAACTTTAAGTCACTTGCCTAGGCAATAATTTCATATACAATTTTCTGATAGACGTATCATATCTTTTATAGGCTATGCGCAGTGGCATCATGGTAATGGTATTGCTCATGCATCTTATAAACTTTTCACTGGTTATGCGATTCGGTGTGGAGGTTAGGTAACTAGTGCCAGAGTTACCTAGTGTCGTTAATATTAATCTATATTATGCATAATATGCTTTAAATTTCTTGTATGTTCAATAATAAATTCAATGTTCACTTTGATGTTGGTTTTCTCACCATTTTTTATAACCTTCATATAATTTTTTCCGAATATGGCGCCCGAACAGGGACATTATGACTTTGCTTTGATGCTTGCCCGATGTCTCTCCACTTGCACTGTGGGTGGAACGTTAACGTTATTTTTTGCATTTTAACACTTTAGCGTAAAGATTGAGTGAATTTAATCTTTTAACTTATTTATGAAATAAGTGGTTAATGAAATTTTACTTTGAGCTTCGGTTTGTTACGCATATTTTAGCCTTTGAATATTTGTTATATTTGTGATAGGTCAGGTAGTTGTATATATTCACAATGTCTGAACTTAGGAGATTAGTGAATCAAAGGAAGTATATAAGGAAGTGTGTGACTGTACATTTTCACCATAAGGATAGTTTTCCTACATTAGCTAGTGCAGCAAGAGAGAAATTACACTTGCAATTTGAACAATGGCTTCCAGAATTGAAAGACTTGAATAAGCAGATATTAGAGCTTAAATATGAGGAATGGGACGACGAAGAGGAAGAACGTAGGTCTGAGGAGGAATTAGACTCCTGTCAGGTCTATAATGACAAACTTTTATCTTGCTTAGTGGCTATTAGGAACCCTAGTGAGCCCTCTTCATCGGTTTCCCATTTGAATGACTCTCTTAGTTCCGCAAGAAGTTTGCTTAAGTCTCCCATAGCTCCCCTGCCTAAATACACTAGTTCTGATGACGAGGACCTTGCTAGATTTTTTGAAGAATTTGAAGACACTTTAAGTAAATTTCAATACCCTGAATATGATAAACTCTTGTTATTAAAGCAGCAGATCTCGGGCAGGGCCTTAGTTTTAGTAGAGTCCTTAGAAGCAGATAAGCAGGGATATTCACATGCAAAGCAATTACTACTGAAAGCTCTAGCTTCGGATGACACGCAGATATTTAATGTTTTAAGACAGTTATCCCATTTGAAACTTTCTTCTAACACTGATCCTTATGAATTTATCTCTAAGGTTAGGTTAATTATGGAAAGAATACGCAAATTGAAAATGACTTAGGACTGTATACTTCAGTTTTTTATATGGGAAGGATTGAATGATTCATTTAAGAATCATTTGATTCAAATTACTAACAGCTCCAAGCCAACGTTAAATGAAATTGTAGACAAGTTTTTTGAAGCTAGTGAGCGTTATTGTAGCCAGTCTAAGAAAACTAATGAAGTCACTAAACAATCTTCCCACAAAGCATCAAATGCTAGTGACCATGGAGCTACTAGCTTGGCTGTAGATGTAAAGTATGAAAGAAATAAGACCTTTAAGCCTTGTAGTATTTGTACTAAAGTGGATGGTAAACAGCTAATCACCCTATCCACAAGTGTGTCAAATTTGACTCTGCAGAAGCCAAGATAGATAAAATAAGAAAACTGAATGGATGCCTAAAATGTTCTAACCTAAATCATCACAGTAAAATTTGTAGGTATAGGTTCAATAATAAATGTAAGTATTGCTCGAGTGGCATTTCAGTTTCCTGTGTATTCGGTCTGTTGATGACAAGCAAGTCACAAATAAAGATAGGCAATCTTCTACAGATAAGGGTAAAGATAAAGCAAAATCCAAGCCTAAAGAAAATAGGAGATATCTGGCTCAATGGTTAACATTGTGGAAGCTTTGCAGAGTGATTCTGACATGCAGACTGTTCTTCCCACTTTTACTTCTACCTTGGATAACGGTTTAAAGTTAAGATGCTTAAAAGACAGTGGCTGTCAGTGTAACTTTATTTTGACCGATATTGCAGACAGTTATAATTTACCCACATTAAGGGAAAATATTTCTCTAACAGTAAATGGCATTAACACTACTCAGAATTATACTACTAGGCTAATTGAAGTAAGTTTACAGATAGGGGATAGGCTTAGAAAAATTGAAGCACTGTGTATACCTTCTATTAATGTAAAGTTAAAACTTCCTAAATTAGGTAAAGTAGTAGGTGGTTTCAAAGAAAGAGGTTATTTGTTGGCAGATGAAAGCTTGTCAAATGATTCTTGTGATATCCAGAATATTCAGTTAATTCTTGGCACTCGCTCAGCATACTGTCTTCCTCAGCAGGAACACTTGTTTGGATCAAACTTAGAATCTCTATATTCTGAAACTCCTGCTGGAGTATTGTTACATGGTAATGTGGAACAAATATTGAAAGATTTATCATTTTTACCTTATGTTGGAAGTTGCTTTCAAGGATTGGTTCAACTTTCAGATCACAACTTAGTTGCTAGCATTTTCGGGACTGGTAATACTTGCCTTGTTTCGGATTGTGCTTTGAAGATACTGTGGATCCGTTAACATTAATGTATTTGATGATAAGGGGGATATAATTGAATCTCAGCTTATCAAGGCAGCTAACCAAATTTTAGAAGAAAGTTGTCATAGATTTGTAAAGTCTGAACCTGATGATTCTGATTCTGGGAGTTCTGAAATAAATAAGAAGTTGGTTAAGTTTTTCCTTGAAAATATGAAGAGAGATAAAGAAGGTAGAATTGTTGTTCCTTTATTTTGGAAGTCTCAGGTGTCTCATCTATTAGGTTCCAATCAGGGATTGGCAGTTTCGATCTTAAAGTCTAACTTGAAAAAATTGCAAAATAACAGGGATAAGCTATTGATGATGGATAAAGTTTTTAAAGAACAAGAAAGTATGGGGATCATAGAGCGCATTAATAATCTTCCCGAATTTCTCAGAGAGCACCCTAACCATAGCTTTTTGCCTCACATGGGCATCTTTAAAATGAATCGCGAAACCACAAAGTGCAGGATAGTGTATTTGTCTAATCTTTGTCAGCAAGATTCTAGTAAACCTTGCATTAGTCACAATCAGGCTATATATTCAGGACCAAATCTAAACCAGAAACTTTCCTCTGCTATATTACATTTAAGATTTGGACAGAAGTTATTATGTTTTGATATATGTAAAGCGTTCAATAATCTTGCCTTAAATGACACAGATAGCAATAGGCTATTATGTCTATGGTTCAGAAATGTAGAGAAGGAAGACTTTACAGTTGTGGGATACAGAAATATAAGATTAAGTTTCGGCTTAAGATGCAGCCCTGCATTACTGTTACTTGCTCTATATAAGATTTTAATTTTAGAAGTAGACGGTGATGATAGTAAACTTTTACAATTAAAGAGGATGATATATCAACTATGTTACATGGATAACTGTGCAGTTGCTTATGATAATTCTGAAGATCTTCTCTGGGCATATCAACAACTAGAAAGCATTTTTGAGCCTTACAAGTTTTACCTGCAGCAGTACATCAGTAATGATTCTGCATTGCAAGACCGCATAGATAGTGAGCTTAATACAGAAACCAATGAAAAGGTAAAACTACTTGGGTTGTCATGGGATAGGAAGCAAGACAGTTTATCTACTAAACCTATTAGTCTTAACATACAAGCTCGAACAAAACGGGAAGTATTGCAGTCTATTGCCTCCCAGTATGATCTCTTTAACTTTAATGGCCCTATTCTTAATCGTTCAAGGCTATTTTTGCATCAGTTACAATGCGACAAAGATCTGGGCTGGGACAAAGAATTAGATGCGATGTTAGGAGGCAATGGCGGAATATTGCCAAACAAGCAAATGCTGCTTCTGTTACAGAGATACCAAGAGTCTTTGGGAGTAGAGAAGATACTTACCGGCTATTGGCCTTTTCAGACAGTAGTAAGCAGATGTTTGGTGCAGTCATTTACATACAAAATATTTCCACAGGAAAGGTCAGTTTTGTCTTTGCAAAAAATAGGATAGTAAACAAGCAAATGGAATCTAAAAACATGCCATCTCTGGAACTGCAAGGAATAACTTTGGCCGTAGAAGAAATTACATGTCTGTATGAAGAATTATCAGGAATTTCTTGTATGATGCCAATCAAAATAAGCGAGTTGATAATCTACTCGGATCGCTTCGTTGCCCTTTCTTGGGTACATGGGTTTTCTGCCAAGCTTGATAAAATGCAGAAGTGTTCAGTATTTGTTCAAAATAGGTTACACACAATAAATGAACTGTGTAATAAACACCCAATTCATTTTTCTTCTGTGTCAGGTTGTGAAAATCCAGCCGATTGCATCACTCAGCTTATCTTTCAAGCAGCTTCAGAAAACTAACTACTTTTCAGGTCCCAAATTTCTGCTTAATGAGACAGAAGGTCAGCTGAACAGGGAATCTATCTTGGATTTTGTAATACCTGCCCTTCCAGTAAAGCAAGATTCTCCTGTTGGTGTTGTCCAGTCTTATCATGGTACTATAACTACAAAAGATTGATGAGCATACTGATGCTTTATCAAGATGTTCTAGCTACCATAAAGTTGTTTCTGTTTTCCGTAGAGTACTTCTCTTTGTTAATAACTTGAAAATGAAACTAAAACTAAAGGATCCTGTTAAGTTTGGACATATTAGCTGTTTTGATATTAATCATAACTTCTTTGCAGAGGCTACAAAGATGGTAATAAGAAGAGATCAGCAGAAGCACTTTCTTGAAATTTTTGAATATTTTGAATCCAGAAACCGATTGCTCAAAGATATCCCCAAGTTAGTCGGACAGCTCAATGTTTATGTGGATCAGGAAGGCCTGTTAAGGGTACGTAGCAAAATGCAGAAACTGAAAGATGACAGAAGGATGCGATTTCCATTGCTAATTTCTAATGATAGTTTACTAACTAAATATATTGTATTGGATTATCATGAACGTTTTTTACATGCTGGATGCTATAGGCTACTGGCTGAAGTACGTAAGATATTTTGGATACCTAGATTTTTTTCAGTAGTTAAAAGAATAATCCGCACGTGTCATATGCCGTAGGTTCAATGAGAGGACAGTTAATCTTAATCAAAACTGTTATAGAGATTTCAGGATTAATCTCCCAGAGATTCCTTTCCGCTATATTTTTGTAGATTACATGGGACCTTTCTCTGTACATTCCATTGGGAAGAAAGTAAAAGCATGGATAATAGGTTTCACATGTACATGGAGTAGAGCTATAAATCTGAAGGTGTGCATGGACTTGAGTGTTAAGGAGTATCTTAGAGCCTTCCAGCTTCATACGTTTGAGTTTGGACTACCAAATTTGTGCATTTCCGATCAGGGCTCTCAGTTAGTAGCAGGAGGCAACGTAATTCTAGATTATTTAAAAGACCCAGAAGTTAAACTCTATCTAGAAGAGAATGACATAAAGAACCTTCAGTTTGAACAGTTTTTCAAAGGGAACTCGGCTCTTGGTTCAATGGTTGAAAGTTGTGGGAAACTTACTAAGAGATGCTTATTTGGAGCCATAAGAAATAATGTTTTAGATATAAGGGATTTTGAGTTTTTAATATGTCAGACTGTCCATTTATTGAATAGAAGGCCAATAGCTTTCAAAGAGGCATTAAGAGATACAGATATAAACAAAACACTTCCTGATCCCATAACACCAGAGTGTCTAATTAGGGGTTATGACCTTGTCTCAGTTAACTTAATTCCTGAGCTGCAAAGACATCCAGATCTAGAATTGGATGAAGACTATTTAGTTTCTCCTTGTGATAAAGTTAAAGAAAACTACACAAAACTGCGTAAAGTCAGAAGTTATTTGATTAACATTTATCATGAAGAATTTTTGGGTAACTTGACAAATCAAGCTGTAAATGCGAAAGACAGATTCAAACCTGTAAAACATACACTTCTTCAAAAGAATGATGTGGTTGTAATTAAAGAACCATATAGTAAGCCAAACCAATACCCAATGGGAATAGTCCGTGATGTAGTTCTTAATGAGCTTGGGGAAGTTACTGGAGTTATCCTACTGAAAGGCAGAACTGGGGAACTTACTAAGAGACATTCATCTAATCTAATATTTCTTTTCAGACCTGATGTTTCTTCAAATGAAGATAAAGACAGTCCTAATTATGACTCAAATGATTCTAATCTGGCCAGCAATTGCATCCAAGGAAAGCGCAAAGTGGCAAAGATTAGTGGTCTGAAGACCAGACAAATTTTACAGAAAAGTTTGTCTGTGTAGGCTTTTTATTTATTATTGGTGATGGTAATGTAAATAGTTTTGGCAAATATTAAAAAAAAAAAATTCTGGTAATATAAATACTTTTGGTATGTTTAAAATTTCAATCCAGTTTTTATTTTCATAACAGGACTGAATGTTTTGGGGGGAGTGTGTTAAATATATTGTTTTTATCTTTTCTTTCCAACTTCAGAATCCTTGTATTCTCGTTTTCTTTTTCTTATTTATTTTTAGTACAAAAAAAGTACTTTGCCTTTTTTCATAATCCTTGGCTTTTAAGCATCTTTTCACAATCCTTGGTTTCCAACTCTCTTGAAAAATAAAAAGATCTCAAACGTAACTTTAAATAACGTTAATAATTATTTAATACCTGTAAATACTTTGTGTGCTGGCATTTGAGACCATTTCAAAGTATTTAGCTCTTCCTGAATTAGTTAACAAAGTTAACGAGTAATGGTAAGAATTCTTACCGAGCAGTATCTGCCTGACCCTCCAAGGAAGCAGTTCTCCTGACTAAAAGGAAAGTGGATAAACTCAACCTTCGTTAGAAACTTGCCAACTGAAGTGTGATCATTACTAATGGACTCTTTTTACTTGAAGGACTTTTATTGTTGTGAAATCATGAAGTGCTAAGTACCACCAGTTTCACCAAAGTGCAATGGAGAGAAGAGGGCATGATTCTCCAGGGAGTGTGTTTTCGAGGAACCTTATAATGGATTGTGTAGCAGCATGGAAGAGAGGCCAAGACGGGGATTCCATTTCCTTACCATAGTTTTTGGCATCCACCACATACTGCAGGATTACTTCCGAGGGATTCAACTTCGTGGATTTATATCGAGCAAGCAGGCGCTTGATAACTTTGAGGTAGGTCTCGGTAAATGTTGGCACACTTTACGAGATTTAAAGTTATTGAATGAATAATTTTAGCGCTGAGTCATTAATCCCGTAAAAAATAAAACTTGTAACCAGAAAGAATTTACTCTTGCTAATATTTTGCTTTGCCATTTATCATATCTTTTGAGATCTTTTTATTGAATCTTATTCTGAACTTTAAGTCACTTGCCTAGGCAATAATTTCATATACAATTTTCTGATAGACGTATCATATCTTTTATAGGCTATGCGCAGTGGCATCATGGTAATGGTATTGCTCTATGCATCTTATAAACTTTTCACTGGTTATAAGCGATTCGGAGTGTGGAGGTTAGGTAACTAGTGCCAGAGTTACCTAGATATCGGGGCAGCATCAAGTGTCGTTAATATTAATCTATATTATGCATAATATGCTTTAAATTTCTTGTATGTTCAATAATAAATTCAATGTTCACTTTGATGTTGGTTTTCTCACCATTTTTTATAACCTTCATATAATTTTTTCCGAATAATAAAAGACTTGCCAATCCTATCCCTCCTTCAGTCTTTGACTTTGTTAAAGTGTCTCTTTTGATAAATTCATATTTTTTCCCTCAAATGTAAACGAAAACTTCTGTACTTATCAGCTTTGCATATTTGACAGGCAAAGGGTAAATATGGGAAATATACCATGTCTTTGAAAAATCAAGGTATTGACAATAACAGCTTATTGATATAATGCAAGTCTTCTGTTGTGAAGGCTCGCCAAAGTATTCTTAATTTTACATAATATATTAGTCCACGAAGAATTAACAGCTATTTCATAATTATCAGATAATATAATTTCTAGAGTTGTAAAATAACCTATATATCCTTGAAGCCATGGTAAAGGCCATACAGACCTATCACTCCATGGGCCTAATCCAAATATTTTTGTCTTTTTATTTAGTATAAAACCTGTGGCTGCCTGAAATTTGGACACTAATGTGCTAATCTCCATAATTCCCTTATCACTGGCAAAGAAAATATTTGAATCATCGGCAAGCCCAAGAACTTTAAGGTTGTTATCATTTGGTAAAGGCAAGTGTTCAATATAGCTATTTCTTTTTATAGCAAGGTACAGAGGTTCCTGGAAAACAGCATAAAGAAGCATAGAAAGAGGGTAGCCTTGTCGGACTCCCCGCTGCACACTAAAATATCCACCAATGTTACCATTAACAATGCAGCAACTTCCAATATTCTTATATAATATCTTAATGCAGGAAATCAGCTCATCACAGAAACCTAGTCTTTCAAGAATCTGAAGTAAAAAAATTAATATCAACTCGGTCAAATGCTTTCGACCAATCAGGATTTAAAATAGCACCTTGAACTCTTTTCTCATTACAATAATACACAATATCTCTAAATAAATACATGTATTTATGGATCTTCCAGGCACACAATATTGCTCGGAATTAATAAGGTTAGGAATAACTGTTTGCATTCTTTTTGCAATTGTTTTAGCCAATATCTTATAGTCACAGCACAGCAATGAAATTGGCTCCAATCAGCCAAAGCACTCCCATCAGTACCTTTCGATATGAGAGTGACCAATGTAGTACCCTGACTCCTGGAGAGAGTTTTCATTTCCATAATATTTTCAAGGAACAACTTTAGTTCATGCTTAATACCTTCCCAAAACACCTTTTAAAATTCTATTGGGATCCCGTCTATACCAGGACATTTATTGTTAGCAATGGAACGAATAGCATCACATATCTCTCTGAAAGATATATTCTTATGGAATATGTCATTATCAGAATCCGTCAATTTTTTTCTACAATCTGCATAAAAAACTTTGCATAGGTACATCACAAATGTTTTTCCAATAAGTTTTTGGTAATACCTAAACACACAATGTTCAATGGCCTGGATATTTGTAAGAACACTACCTTCATCAAGATTCGGAATCACGTTTCGTTCTGCGACTATTTCCCTCATGACCTTTTTACTATTTACTGCTCTTTGCTGCCCAAGAAGGTAAGAGGAGATTTTTCCCTTCAATCCTGTCTTGAATTCTCGATCGTATCTTAACCCCTTCTAATATTTGAGATTTAAATTGTCTATTATGTCTTTGAGAATAGTTATGTCTGCATAATCTGCATTTCCTGACACATTAAGTTTTATGTACTGCTTCCTTAGTTTTGCTCCGAAATAACTGATGACTCCATGCTTCTGCCTGCTAATCCTTTTACCTTCTGACAAAAAATTGTTTCACTTCTGGTTTTACCAAATCATTCCACCAATTACTGATATGATAGAAGTTCCTTTTTCATGTTTTCAAAAAGGTCCACAAACTCCTAAACTTTTCTTTAATTTCCTCGTCTTTTAACAAACTAGTATTAAGCTTCCAAAATGAATTCCCAATACTAATGTTTGGATTAATCTTAACTTTGCAGATGATAGCAGAATGATCAGAAAATGACACAGGTAGCATGTCACTTGAAATTACATTGTCTCAGAGTCTGACAGTACAATCTAGCAATGCATGAACCATAGGGAAGAAGGTGGCAATTTGAAACGGGGGTGGTAATATGAAACAGGTAATATCTCGCCTGATCTGCTTGCCATCTGTAAAGAAAAGTGAATCATATCTATTACTTCCACTTGATGCCACCAGAGTTCTCTGAAGTCGCTAGCTCAAGATCAGGGCTCGTGAGAGGACACTTTTTACTTTTTTGCTCTGTGAAACTTTCTTTTAGGTAAGATTCACTTTTCTTTACACTATATAAATTAATATATGTAAGGTATGCAATATAGCCTGTGTTTATTAGGTATAAGATCAATTGTTAAAATGGCATAGTTAGTATTCTAGAAACTATTGTTTGTGTAGAATTTCTGCTGGATTATCATGAGAATGGCTTCGGGTGGCATTATGAAACAACCCGTTCAATATTTCACCATCATCGCATGTGATAGCACAGGCGGGGACTTTGTGCCTCCCATGATGATCTTCCCCCACACCAACTGGACTGCCAGGCTGATGAAGGGAGCACCTCCTGAAGGTGTGGGGAGGTGCCATCCTTCAGGCTGGGTTTAGTTTCATCTTTTTATTGATTGGTTCTCCCATTTCATTGACCACACTAAGCCTTCACCTGAATCCCCAGTTATGCTTATCCTGGAAGGCCACTATTCCTACACCTCGACATTACCCTTGTGTGTCTGCCACCTTACACTACCCACATGCTTCAACCACTTGAGCGTGCATTCATGGGACCCTTAAAGACATACTATAGCGAAGAAGTCAGACAAGCACTGAGAACTAGTGATATGGACAACTATGATATTGCAGAGAAGTTTGGCAAGGCATATCTTAAAGTACAGACAGGGGCAATAGCAGTCAAAGGTTTCAAAGGTACTGGAATCTTTCCACCAGATGGGTGTTTTTGACGAGGCAGAATTCATTACGGCTGCACACGAGGAAGCATAGGCAACTGACCATGACAACAGATCTCAACAGATTCCATCAACAGTAGCTAGTCCATCAACAGCAGCAGGCCTATCAACAGTAGCCGGCCCACCAACTGCAGTAGGTCCTTCAACAGCATCAGATCCATCAATAGTAGCAAGTCCATCAACAGCAACAGGTCCATCAACAGCAGCAGATCCATCAACAGCAGCAGGTCCATCAACAACAGTGGGTCCTTCAAAAGCAGCAGGCTCCATTAACAGCAGCAAGTCTGTCAACAGCAGCAGGTTCATCAACAGCAGTAAGTCCGTCAACAGCAGCAGATCCACCAACAAAAGCAAGTCCATCAGCAGCAGGAGGTACTCCCATATCTACAGAGTTTATTTCCCCACACATCATTTCCCCTAGTTCCACAGGCAAAGAAGAAGGTGACAAACAGAGGTCGCACAGGTCTGAAAGCATGTGTTTTGACACGGTCTCCATATAAGGAGGCACGAAAGTGCAGTTGGACAGACGAAAGCAGCTATCCAAGAAACAACATCCAAAGGTAAAAGTAAGAAGATCGATGCATCAGCAAACAGCACGGAGTCAAACAGACAAACAGAGAAGAGAAAGGTGTTGGCGGAGAAAAAAATGCGAACAGTAAACAAGAAGCTTTTTTCCAAAGGTCAGAGAGATGGCAATGAAAGTTCTAGTGAGGAAGAAGAAAGTATGTCTGTCTTCTGGAAGTTCGTTAGAAGAAATTATGGGAGGCAAATCCCAGAAGGAAGATGCAGAATGCATTTTTGTTCAGAGAAATTCACAAGTCCAAATCAAGAGAAAAATGGGTTCAGTGTGTAGTCTGTCAGGGATGTGCTCATGTCTTGTGTAGTTAATAATTGTGAAACTGAAACTTTCATTTGTGACTTTTGTTTTAAGCTTATATTTTTCATGGTCAAACTTTTTTTTATTCACAAAAAGGAATGTTAGCCCATTTTTAGTTATTTTCTAAAATGTTATATATTACGACACCACCAGTTTCATATTACCACCCCATTTGCAAAGACCTACCTTTTTGAGTATTTTTGAATAAACATTACATGGTTTTATTTATCTCTTTAAATCTAAGAGCGTTATAAGAATAAAATTTCCTAATATTTGACAGTTATTGATGCAATTTTTTTTGCCTTTAAAATTGGTGTTTTTGCCTAAAATAAAGTGATCCATATTACCACCACCTCCCGTAGTTTGTGCGTACTGCAGCGTACGTAAGTATACTGGGGTTCCCTGTTATGCAAAAATCATACATCATTAACTCCAAGGGTCCCAGTTAATCTGAGAAGTGATTTTGACACGTTTGATTCATTATTATTAGAATTGTCTCTAGGACTCAAAACACAGTTCCACTCACCTCTCATAATAGTATGGCTATTATCATACGTTAAGTAGTAGGCAATTCCTTCCTTGTCACAAAGCTCTTCCCGTTCATTTGTTAGATTACGACCTGAGGAGAATAAATGTTAACAATGCGAATCTTGCCACCATTCACCTCACAATGTACGGAACATATTCTAGAATCTCACTTCTTTCAACATGCTTTATTACAAAATCTACAGTCTTCTTGATGAGAATACAGGTTCCACCCTTGAGACAAATGACTGGATTGAAAATTATATTATACCTGTCTGACAAAAATTCTAAATATTTTATATCCTTAACATTATGTTCTTGAGCTAAAAGAATGTCTATTTTGTTGAAGGTGTTAAATGAATGTAATATCTGTAATATCTCTTGTTTCAGTCTATCATTAATACCTTTGATATTAAGGCTGGATATCCTACAGAATGTTAGTTATTATGAGATTTTCTTTTGCATTTTTTGTTCCATTTTTACATTGCTTTCGCTTTTTTGTTTACCAGTGTGTTTTCTACAATGCTTAAATTACAGTCTGCCTCATCAGTCACTGTGGTTTCATTGTCATTATTACATTTTGACTTTTGGTATTTCATTTTCTATCGAGCAACAACTTTCTCGTTCTGTCATCGTGTCTTTGGCACCTTTAAAATAATTGAACTATTACAGGATGGTAACAGTAAATCACCTGTTAGATTTGGTATATCATCTTGACCTCTGGAGGGGATGAATGAACTAAATAAATCTTGACTCATGGGATACGCTGTGTAGGTGTTACTTCTGTCTTCGTCAGTGTCATCTTTAAAATGCCTTGATTCTTCTATGAAGCCACAAGATCTCATATCTTTGTCACTAGCAAATGCTTCAACAAGATTACTGTCAGATGAACAAAAAATTTTTCTCAGATATTGTGACGTAGGTTGCAACAAGAGGTACTGCATCAGTCTCAGTAGTTAGTTGTATGATGTTGCAGCTTGCATTCAATACGTTTGCTCCACCATTATGTTCTAAGGCCCTTTTATAGGGGCCATGCTGGTTTCTTCGGATACATTTGGAGTAGTATCTGCTTCATCATGCAGGTCAATCAAATGGCAAGTCTCCATCAGCGTTTCAGATTCCGCTTTTGCACAGTTGGTTGGTCGTTAGATACCGACATCGACAAGACGATCAATTGCAGAAGCGTTTCGCTGCATACCTTCACAAGTTCGAATGTACACTGGGTCTTGGTGGCTTACTGGCATTTCGTTTCCTTTATTTTGTTGGTGGCCAGATAAATGAGGGAAATCTACTTTACTAATATTTAGTCTTTGCGTAACTCCAACTTTACATTCATTAGCAAAATGGCTGATTTGCCCACAAGGTCTGCATGTTTCCGTCTGTCCTTTATAGTATATGTAAATATAAACCTTGGCGCATTCAGCATATAAGAAAGAAGGAATCTGTCTATTAATATCCATGGAAACTGTTCTGACATAATTATCAATGCCTTATATCTTCCTGACTTCGAGTGTTGTCTTCACATAACTCACTGTGCCATATCTGGAAAGATTATTATTCAGCATGAAGTTAGTCATTTCAAAGGCACATTTTGCACTGTGACGTACGACCTTTAAGTAGACAAATCTTCAACTCGAATTTTTAGGTCGTCTCATACACAGGTTTCTTTGCCACTAAAGTCTTCAAATGTCTCCATAATATTCTCATGAGCTTAATTTAACAATTAGCTTGGTTTTCCCTAATTCTGCAATGCTCTCATTTTCATCATCTATTCGTAACGTATCATCAAGAATTAAGGGCATATCGTCTTCATAAATAGAACCCACTAAGTATCTAATACCCATGGTGTTAATTTTCAGCCATGATGCATTCATTCTGGATTCACAGAAAACAGAAGAGTCACTGTCTCTGGTTTTCACTGGGCAGAAACCAGAGCAAAGAGTCCTGCTTTTTACACATAAATAAATGCTAAGTTGACATTCCTACTTCTCTTTAAGGAAGGGCAAAATAGTCACTGCATGTTCAGACACCTGTGGGTGCACCCAAAAAGCCTTCGGTGACCTAGAAGTCGTATTAAACTCGCGTTTTCTTGACAGAAACCACAACGCAACCCAGCCCTCTGCTGAGTGCTTTTCAGGACAAAATATTTCTAATACGAATGTAAAAAAATTAATAATAATAATAATGTCGACTTTATAAACTAATTGAATAGTTTCAATTTGCATTTTGATTTTACTATGGTTAGTTTTGATGTCATCTCTTTATTTTCAAAAGTTCCTGTAGATGATTTACTTAAATTTTTGGAGGAAGAATGAGAAAGTTTCGATATTCCTTAACTGTAGCAAACCTCACTAATTTAGTGGTGAAGAAATAAGAACTGCGAACTTTTCTCAGTATTGGACAGAACAGTGTCTCTTCCAAGTCATTTGGTTAGTAGGTTGCAAGTTAGTTATTTACTAAGGGCTTGCACTTGCATGTGACAATATTGCATGTTAGCTCAGTTAGGAATTCAGCTCATTGCATGTACGAGTATATCGAGAGAAAGACTGTGCAGCTTTCTTTTGAATAGGGCAGTGGAATTTACTATCCACGAGGCCAAAGAATAACACATCTGGCAACTCACCAGTAAACCAGTCAAAACATCCTCGCCCACTTGTCTACTCACCTCGTCGCCACCACCTGGCCTCGGCGCCAGATAAATTGCTCAGAAAGAAAAATTTCGCTGAATTCCAAAATTCTTAGTTCCTCGAGCAATCGTTTTGTCACTCGTGTAACACTTACCTAAGAATCATTTACGTTTTATTCCCATACAAGAGGTCAAAACAAAACCACGTGATCCCAGTGATTTATTCATTTATGTGCATTAGCTTTTTTGAATTTTGCACATGTAAATTTATTACAATCACTGTTAGTAAAATCTGTTACAATTCCTTTATGCTAACGGAACAGAACATATAGATGTTATCTATTTGAGAGCATAGTCAATTGCAATATTTAAAATGCAAACTCCTCGTCAGTATTAATACGCTTACTCATTCGGGAGAGAGAGAGAAAAAGGAAGGATTTCCAAAATCCTCAAATTATACACTATTCTTTTACTTAAATCCGTAAGAGGCATGTTTTGTTAAATGGTGTGGATATATATCACTTGATAAAGAAAACCACTGATTTACAACAGTTGAGTTTAAAAAAAAATCAGAACCCCAAGGTTATGTGTTATGTGGGATAGCCCCCTATATTTAATAGAGTATACTTTTTCTCATTTACTTATTTTACATGTAGTGCTGTCACAATTTACACACGTCCATGCTATTTGTGTAAATTTCACAAGCCTTCATTAAGCAATTTAGGTTACTGAGCAGGTGCTAGAGCATCTTAAAAGAAAAGAATGGAAAAACCACGAAACCTCTGCATCACAGAACAAAAGTGGGTGTAAGTTAGATTAAACAGGTAATTCTCAAGACTTGCATACGAACCGCAAGCAACAACTGCACGTTAGTGCAAATCTCCGAGCATGTGTTGATGAATACTGCTTAGACCCATAGCCCCATCAAAACTTCCCCCTGCAGAGTGAACGGAAGCACCATTATTAGTTCCTAGGAACTAGCCTCCCACAGATGCCAACCAAGGGATTTCCCCTTTGCAGCACCACTGATCTGGTGCACTACAAACCGAG
The DNA here is from genome assembly GCF_040412425.1 of Macrobrachium rosenbergii. Lineage (NCBI taxonomy): Eukaryota > Metazoa > Arthropoda > Malacostraca > Decapoda > Palaemonidae > Macrobrachium > Macrobrachium rosenbergii. The sequence goes on from NC_089761.1 coordinate 6,048,657, forward strand.
TAACCCACCTGAAGTGTCTACCCTTTTTATACTACTCTTTGCATGCACTCTGCTTCATGTGGAGTGCCATTTCCTTTCGTACAGTTTACTGTATGGTCAACTAATGTCGTTCTCCAGAACCCGCAGGCACACCAGTGCCACCCAAGAAAGAATCCTGTGTTTTACACAACCAACACGAGTGTTATTAGACATGGTGCCAACCATTAGCATGTCCACCAACAATATCACGAGGCACTATAGTGTCCATGAGTCCTAAGAAGTTTCGCTCACCAAGGACTGCTCCATTTAGTGTGACCATTTAATAGCACACTCAACCAAAGTGCCAACTTTAAACAGGTGCATCCCAGCCTAAGTGTCCCTCTTGCAAGGGACACTTCCATAGAGTGCTATCTCATCCACTCCGCCAAGAGCCAAGTGCCCGTCCTGTGCCATTGTTTGCACGGCTCTAACCTAGCTCATTTTGACGCACCTTAACCCCCCAGCAACACGTCACTGGAAAATTACCAAGCCTTCATGGATAGCGGGGAAAGGTGCAGGGTTAAAGAGAGAGCATCTAACCTAGTGGGTACAGACGCAGTTTGATGCCACGCTGCAAAGAGAAAAGAAGGAAAGAGAAGAGCAGAGAAGGAGAGAGAATACCAATGGAAATACGAGCAAGAACAATGGCAGTATGAACTGGCAAAGGAAGAAAGAGAAAGGAAAGACAGAGAAGAACAATGGCAGAAGAATAACAGCAGTATGAGGTGGCAAAGGAAGAAAAAGAAAGGAAGGAAAGAGAGAAAAGCAATAGCAACAAGAAATAGCTCTGAAGGAAAAGGAGCTCAAGCTGGAGAAAGCCCAGCAAGACAATACCATGGCTCTGTCCCAACAACAAGTCGCTAACCCCACACCTTCCATGCCTCATTCCACTATATCTAGCATTAACTTGTTCATGCCAACATGGACTGGACAACAAGCCAGAGGCATGGCTGGCAGACGTAGAAGCACTCTTCATGAACTAGGTACCACAGAGACAGAAAGGGCCTTGCTTCTTGCCAAGCATATGACTGGTAAAGCCAAGGTTGCCCTCAGCACACTGGATAAAGGTGCCAGGGGAAACATGGATGAAGCTCGCCGGGCCATAACCAAGGCATACGAGAACACAGTGGAGAAATGGAAACAACAGAGGAGGGCTCTCCCAAAGGAAATTGGTCAGGCCTTGGCTGAATGGGCCTATCATCAGACCTAGGTGGGCCAGTGCTGGCTTGATGCCCTGGAGTGCACGGAATTTGAGGACCTGCTCAACTGGATGATCCTATAGGATTTCTTCCAGTATGCCCTGGGTCCCTCACCATGTACATCAACAATAAGCAACCCCAAACATTCATGGAAGGCTGTTGTATGGCTGACGCTTAGGAAACTTTCCATCTATCTTCCAGAACATCTCACCGTTGAATAGTGCCACCTGGTCATTTCTCAGGGCTAGTTTCCCTAAAGAACAGACTTCCTTCCAAGCCTCCAGTATGCAACCACTGCTGTAAACCTGGACATTTAGTCAATGCTGCCGTTTTGTGGTTTTTAGTCTGATAACGTGGTCAAATAGCGATATCTGGCATCTCTCTTTATAGCATTGCTTTAAATTTTGGTAATTAAGCTTTGATAATGAAAAATACTACCATATATAAAATATATACAGGACATGATTTTTTTTATTTAAACCTTAAATAACAAAATTTGTAAAGTCAAATCGAATGTCCACCTCCTACTGAGAGTTAATTTTGACAATTATGGAGACAAATTATGCAGATGCAATTGCAACGACAACATTAATGTTTGGTTGTCTACCCACACTGAGTGTAGTCAAGGCAGCAACACTCTTCAGAGTCTGAGTGTCACTTTAAAGTGGGAGGTACTAAGAAGGTCCCTTCCAAGCCTTTCAAGAAGTCCAAGGGCTCCTCTCCATCCACCTCCAAACAAAGTTCACAACCCACTGACATCACAGCTAGTCACGCACCCAAGAGGCCCCTGCAATGACTGCAGTGATCCCAGTCATTATAATGCCAGATTTCCTCTGCCCACAACATGTCAAGGCAACAAAACATGTTCACTTTGTCTCAGGGGCTCCCATTAATGGCTCTATCTCTCCAGAAGACCTACCAACTGTGGTAGATACAGGAGCAGACATCAGTCTGATCTCCAAGTCACGAGTACCACCATCGACAAAAACAGAAGCTGGGCCTTCAACTGGGTAGAGGACATTACCAAAGACATTCCCAGTTGAGCTCAAGGTCAAGACACCTTAGAACACTACAGATCATTGACTGGGTGTGTTGGACTCTATTAAGCTAGGTATGAGTTTTTTGAGCCAAGATCTTTCTTGGGGCTGTAGCACTGCAAATGACAAGAGCACCGCCATCCTGGAAGGCGTGCCTCTGTCAATCGAATTACCTCCCGTATGCCCACCTTGCAAATGGAAAGGGTACTCACGGTGCCAGTACAAGTGGCAGTACAAATCTAAAGGGAGAGCCAATGCAAAGCCTTCCTCTGATTTTGGTCCACAAAGGCTGATTCCTACCTCTTCACAAAAGGAAGGCCACCAGAAATTTCCTCTCAAAGCTAAAGCAAGTTGACAAGAAAAATTCTTCCTCCTGATGAAAGGAATTTTCACTCTACCACTGTGAGAAGTGCAAAATAATGTCATTTCGACAGAAGGTACTTGTCACCCTCCCTATGCACTCCAGCCAAGGGAGCTATATGTGGCACCTCCTCGAGGTCACTACCACACAAGCCAGGTTCATGCAATCGAGGATCCTAAGCGAGCATTCGCCCCTAATAAGGGAAGAAAAGGTTCCCAAGGGGGCCAAGATTAAAGAGGACTACTCTACCAAATCTGAGAAAACTAACTAGCTTGGCTGGACGCTCCCGATGGTACGCTTGAGGATCAAAAGACCTAACCAGAAAATAATTCTCATCTTTGCTATAGCCAGACATTCCTGGAGGCTATGACCTCCTCCTGGGCAAGACTCTCTGTCTCAGCTCAACTGAAGGTCACCCAGGGCTCTGCACCCCTATGGGAGGGCTCCTCTCCAGGCACTCTTTTTATGTAAAATCCCTGCCACTGCCACTTGAGCAACCTGAGCAATGCCATTCTCTGTCCACCACAGATGTTGAGCAGTTACCAAATGTGATTCCTGTGCTTGGGCCTGCTTTAGTGTCAGTACCAGATCAAGCCACCAATTTGCCTTCAGGAGATCCCCCCAATTTACTTGAGTTGGTAATTGCTGATTGCAAAGCCATCTCACACCCAATAATTATTTTTTCTTCATCACCTCAGTCCTCAGAGGATGAACCTCTTGAGGACCCTCCTATTACATCTTCTCTGGTCAACCAGGAGCTGTCCTGCTGGGATGCAGAAGCTACTGCACCCTTCTTTCTGTTGTCACAGCAGCTGGAGTAGGGAGGCTTCCTACAGGCCACATTGATACCACAGTCACTTACAGGGACCCAGCCACTAATGAGGCTGTTCAAGCCATCCATGCAGTGGATTGCATCCATGCAGTGGATTGCATCCATGCAGTGGATCGTCTAAAGCTTGCACTGCCCAGTCCGTAAAGCCTCTAGTGTTACCCTGACTTTGCTACGTAAGGTACACTCCCTGTGCCTTCCCAGAGTCAGTGCCCCCATCACCTCCTAGGACCCTTGCAGGTAGACCTTGGAGGAACCCAAAGAAGAAGAGAAAGGGGCGGAAAATGTCCAATTATCCTATTTGAGCCACGAGCTCTCCTTGGCACTCGTGTGTCATGTGGCACAGTGCCTCCCTTAACCAAGTGATCCTGGCATCTACCCAGAGAAGGTAGAAAGATTGATCACTGATCAGGTAAACCCTGTACAGTATCAATGCAGGGGAAGGACTTACAAATCCTTACATGCCCTAGAGGCACTAACATCCTAGACAAGATCCTGTGGAATAGTAGTAGTAACCTGCAATTTGTAGTGATAAAATGTTGTCCTATATATTAGAGCAATTGAGCCTTATTTAAGTAGAGTATACCAGGCACACAAAACCCAGAGGAGGTGGCTTGGGTACTTTCTCACGGATTCTACTGCCAAATTTAGTAAGACAGTGAGTTAGAGTTGCCCTCTAGCCTTGCAGACTGAAGGACATGCCCTATCCACTCATAATTTTTGTTGCATTCATTAACACACCATGCTGCATGTTCCTTTTAAATATTTTGCATATGTCATAGAGTCAAAAACCTCCTATGCCTTATAATAACGCTGCATGTAGTTAAATTAAATCATTCAGTTGAATTGGAGCTGCAGCAGCCTGATCGTATGTCATGTTAATGATAATGTGCAACTGTAAATTTAAACCACTAGGATACATTTTGACTGTTGTCAGAGACAGCTAGTTAAATACCCACAGACACCTGTGAGTTAGTGTTAGGGACCTTGATTTAACTGTAGCTAGTGAGCTCACATCCTCTCCTAGAAGTTAGATATATCACCTTAGTTATGCTCAATGCATGGGCAAGACCCATTAAAAGGAAGCAATTAATGTTTTCGAGCCAGGTGGCTTGTTCTGGTGCAGACTTTCACCCTCGAAAGGGGAGTGGAATGTCTGCTTAAATGGGTAGTTTTTGCAGATATCCACTCCATTATCTCTCTTTGCTTACTCATTGTATGAGTCAGAGTCCTGTGTTTTAAGGGCAAAAGTAACAGGGATCCCTTCCATTAATCCTTTTTCAATAAAACTCCTGCTGTGTGAGCTTTGTACTGGTTTCTCCAAATGTCCTTACAGATTTCAGCTTTTGATGCCCCCATGCTGGAAGAACCAGCTTTCTTCCCTCAGGTGAAATCAAGAAGTAATATAGGCAACTGGGTTCCCAGCAAACTCAGCCCTAAATCCATCAAAACAGGTCTCAATAAGAGGAAGTCTTGCTGTCATTCAGTCTGCCATGTCATGTGCCCAATGGAGAACTCTTTCTTGTGGCACTCCTCAGTGAACTGGAAACCTTTCATTGGACAAGTGCCTCAGCCACAAGCTGATACATGAGGTCTACAAGGAAGACACTGCAGATCATTCAACCATTATTGCAAAGAGCATGTTGCTAGGCAAAATGGTACATCTGTTAATCATTGAGTTTTTAACCAGTTCTCTATTCCTTCCACTGAATCTCTCATTTCATTTCATAATTTCTCTCCTCAGTAAATACTCATTGATATCATGTTACCAGTATTCCAGTGTTTCCCTGTGATTTTAATTTATGAATTAATGGTCCCTTATTATAATTGCTATTGAGAGATCCACATTTCCATGAAGCTTTATCTGGGGGTTATTCTATTTCAGACACGTGTTAAATCGTTCACCCTCGTTCCTCTACATCCATCTTGCCTGGAGAACTCTGCCCTATTGAGGAAGGTTTATCAACATGCAGTGTTACAAGCAAACAAGTGAATGTAGTCGAATTCTGAGGAACCAATTTGTATCCCATAAGCCCTGGCTCTCCTATGTTCTGCTGATAATTTTTTTCATTTATTTTCTTTATCATTTATAATGCCATCACCTGTGTGCAATAAAGCAGAGTCTTGTATTAACAAGAACTTTCAACTGGGGACCTACTATTAATCTTTATGTGATTCTGTCTGTTCATGTGCTTTATTGGGTCACGGCTGCCCACAGTGTGTTTTACAAGGCTTATCCTAATTAATATTGCATTTGGAAAAGCTTATAGGCTACAAGTATTTTATGAATTAAAATACACACAATAAATGTTTAATTAACAAGTGTGGCAGAAAACTTTCTGAAAACCCTTGAGAGGATGTTTAGTTGTTATCTGACACTTTTCCTAATTAATATAAAACTGTTATATCAGGTTTTCTCAAGATGTGGAAGTATTGCCACATGGCTTTGAGAGTGCATTATTCCAGAAATGTCCAGGTGATATGGTGTAAGAGTGTGCGTTTCTTTTGGTCTGGAGTCCCAGGGGTGAATGTTATTAGTTATGAGAAAATGATCATTGAAGACCACCCCAGAACGTTAATAAAAGATCAGTAAAGACTCTGTGGTTCGAGACCTATTGATTAAGTCTAATATGAACATTGGTGCTTGGAGATGTTTTGTGAGAAAGAGGTTGAAAATGTATTATTGGGAAATGTACTGACTTTGACTTTATTTTAAACAATTGTGAGTTACAGTGTGTAATGAAAATAATTATTTAAATATGATAGACTGTAATATGATTGATCTTTTAACAGACTTTAGTGGTCCATTTTATTTCATCTCTTATTTCTTATAAATCTAGTTATGTTAGATTTTGTTAAATAAATTATTTTGGGCAAAGCTTGTTTCGCTGTAGACCTGAGAGAGAGAGAGAGAGAGAGAGAGAGAGAGAGAGAGAGGAGAGAGAGAGAGAGATCTGCTGTCACTTACACAAACTACCAACAGATGGACTTTCAACTTTGGTAACAGGTAAGCAATGAAATTTCTCTCAGTCCTGGTAACAGATTATTTGGTGGCTTAGCGGGTAACTACACTTGAGTAAAATAGTGTTTAGGTTTGCTCTGCAGAGACTTATCTCAAGAGGAAATCAAGGTTAAGAGATAGGGTCAACAATTTTTTTGGTTGGTATATGTGTTCTTGATGACTGAAGCAGTTTTCCATTGTGAACCTGTGCTGAGATGTGGGCATTAGGAGGTGAAAAGTGTTTTTTTCAGGTCAGTTATGTATTTTGCTCCCATCGTTGTGAGAAGGGGTTACATGAGCGTTACTATGTTTTTTTTTTTTTTTTTGTTAGTTACTTGTTTTGCTTAGGGAATGATGATGAGGTGAGAGTCTTTGGGAGCGTTTGATGCTGTTATCCCACTGTTATCCAGTTCTTTCTGCAAGTCCGTTTTCTTCACTCTAAGTGGGCGGGCTGAATATTTCTACTTCATAGTTCACATTTAGCGTTTAGAATTTTTTTTTATTGTTTCCATCTGCAGTTAGTTGTTCATTGTTTGCATTTGGGAATTTAGAATTTAATTTAATGGTTTGCATTGCATTAGCATCAGGGGAGTTAGCTAAATTTTTCCTTTTTTTTTTCCTTTAGAATTTTATCTTTGAGGAGTTGTATGAATTGAGATTAAGTCGAGTTTTTGAACTTGGAGGGTTATCTGTTCTGATAATATGGCTGAGACTAACAAAAATAAGGATAAAGTGACAATGTTATTACAAACTTACATCCGAAAATATAGAGTACAGCCCTTCTTTGGGCTGGTTGATGGCATTTTTTCCAGTTCCACTGAAATTATTATGGAGGGGGTGTCGATTTTTTAGTGGCCAAGAAAATAGCAGTTGAGTAGAAGCTTTCAATGAAGCAAAAGGCTTCCTTATTTTAGATTGGAGGATTCAGGCAGCATAATTCCCGGTATTATCACTTTTTGAAGTGTAGGACCTGGGACGATCTTTTAAGGATTTTTGAGAGCATCATATGGAACAGCTAGAGCAGGTGATGCAGAGATCTCAGATCTCTTTTCGCAGGTCCATAAAGTCCATGATCAGGGCTAGAATTTAGTGCCAGATGTTTTGATGCTACAAGGATTTTTGTGAAGAAGCTGGGAAATTCTGGTTGGATAAATGGAGGCTCTATTACAAGAGAGAATCTTGAGAAACTATTGCAATATGTTGTGGTTCCTAAATGACGTACCTGATGCTTTGACAAGAAATAGAAAGGATCAGATGAGAATTTTACTGTTCTCTCAATTTGTAGATAGCTCCTTTTGGATGGGATGCCAAAAATCTTCCAGGGCTATTCCAAAGCATTATACACAGAGTAAAATGTTTCTCAGTTACGAGGTTATATGCCAAGACAGAGAATGATAAGACTTGAGAGTTCAGCGATCCTAAGGGAGTTGTTATAATTGTATAGAGGGATGAATAAATTTGTCTGTATTTAGCATTTCCCAACGTTTTTGTAAGAGAGAGAGAGAGAGAGAGAGAGAGAGAGAGAGAGATTTTGAGAGAGAGAGTAGAAGAGCAGCGAGTGTAATGGTCCTCGGTGAGTGCTAATGGTTGTTGGAAGAGGGATGAGGTCTTAGTTTGTTTACGGCGCTGTCTGTCTGTGGAATATGTGAAGGATTTTTTCAAGTTTTGAGTGAGTCTTGAGTCAGAGCTAGTGCTGGTCAGTCGTTTGGTCTTGGACAGTTTTTTGTGTGCTTTTGAGAGTTGTTGATTTTTCTTGTTAGTGTACTGTTCCTGTTGTGTATATAGTTCTATCTTCTTTTTTTATTTTGCCCTTGTTTTGTTTGTGTGGTTTTGGGGTGCTGTTTGGCGACCGTGGACGCCTTACTCCATCTTCCAGCAACCGAGGATCAGGGTGAGTGTTGGGTACTATTTTTTGTGTTTTTTTCCTTTCCACATTATATTTGGCGCCCAATGGGGCAGCTGGTAAGTGCAGCTGCAATTGAGATTAGTGGCTAGTAGTGTGACTGGAGGGAATGGAAGAGGAACTGGTGAGGTTGAGAGAGGAGTATGCTGTCAAGAGAGGAGAATGGGAGGCTGAGGGGTGAGAATGAGAGTTGAGGAGTCAGTTGGAGGAGATGGGGAATGCTAAGGAGTGCAAAAAGAAGAAAATGAAAGGGGGAGATGAAAGAGTCAGAAGAGAGAATGGAAGAGAGGATGGATAAAAAGTTGGAGGAATGATGAAAATTGTGAAGAAATGATGAAAGGTATGTTCAAGGGTGTTTTTGGAGAAGGGGCCGTTGGAGGCAGGTCCTCTGAACAATGTGAAGGGGCAAGAGAGAAAGAAAAGGAGGAAGAAGTTAATGGAAGGTGAGTGATGAAAGTGATGTGGAAATAGGAAGTAAGAAACGAGAGAATGAAAGGCAGGTAACTGGAGCAGGGATGAAAACAAGGGAAGGAAACAGGGGAAGTAAGGAAGGGGAAGAATAAAGGGAAGGGAAAGGAAACTGGTAAGAAGGGTAAGGAAGTGCGGGAAAGGCAGGAAAGAAGGGAGAGGGTGAAGGCAGTAGTGATAGTGAGGTGGATGGAGGTGAGTGGATAAAAGTGGATAAAAAGAAGGGAAGAAGAGTGATGAGTCAGAGATGAATGTAAGTGCGGAAGTGGACTCTTTGTATCTGGGAAGAGGGTTTGAAAGGACAGAGTGAAAGTAAGAAAGAGAGGAAAGTGAGAAAGAAGTGAGAAAGGCTATGAATGTGAGGAGGTACCCTATTGTGAAAGGTATAATGAGTATGGAAGTAGGGATGTGCATGATTTCTTTAGGGAGTATGAAAGGTTTTGTCAGATAAGTATGGGGGAAAGTAAGAGAGTGTGGGCATGAGAATTAGGAGAATATTTGACTGGGTTTTACAAAACATTGATATGTATAGGGTTATTATGAGTGTGGGAGATGTTGAGTAGACAAGGTGAAAGCTAGACTAGTTGAGCAAAGCTTAGGAAAGTGTTAAGTATAAGAGGAAGAAATGAATTTGATGAGGCAAGAATGGGGGAAACCTTGTCACTGTATGCTTGTAGGCTGGAGACGTTGTGAGGAAGAAGTTTGGGGATGATGGGATAGATGAATGTAAGGAGTTAGTACGAAAAGTTGTTAGGGACAGTGCAGATGGAGTTAGAGAATTTATGAACTTGAAGTTTGGAAGGAGAAGAAAAGATGGACGAATGAAAGGTTGACTTGGGAGAAATTTTGAAATTGTAGAAGATTATGAGCTTGACAGGGTTATAAAAGAGAGCAGAAGTGTAAGTGTAAGGGCTGGGGTAGATGAGAGAGTGCCAGAGTTTGGAAGCTTTAGGGATGCAGTGTTGAGGGGCCCAATGAGAATGGCTGATAGTGTAATAGATAGGAGTGTAAGAGCAAGTAATGGAGGTGCCAGTGAGGATGAATGGTGGGTTTTGTAAGGGAACAACGGGTTGGACGGGTTAGGGGATAGTAGTGTACAAAGGAAGGTCGGTGAGTGGAAGTCGAGCGAAGTGTTTAGATGTGGAAAGGAAGGACATACAAAGAATGAGTGTAGGTGGTCTTTAGGAGCGTTTCGGGTGTGGGCAATCGGGACATTTGTAAGTGAGTGTACAATGAAAGATAGGGGTTAAATGCTACAGGTGCGGACAGGTGGGTCATATTGCTAATGGTTGTAGGGTACCTGAGTGAATGTAATATGTGGCAACTGTGGTAAGAATGGGCATTATGCGAGAATGTGTTCAGAACCGAGAGCGAAGTGTGTCGAATGTGGAATGGAAGGGCATGTATCAAGTGTATGTAGACGAAAGAGGGTGACTGTGACAGCGAATTGCGGGAAACTGAGTGTGAAGGGGTTCAAATGGGTGGATCCTCCAGGATGCAAGCGGTGCGTGTGATGCATGTACGTGAGGGGGTTGTTGTATGAGGGAGGCTTTGCTGGAAAGACTGACGAGTGCATGAAGCAATTTGTTTTGATAGAGTATGGTAGGAAACGTAAGAAAGGGAAGAACGTGGTAAACAGAATGGTCGTAAGTTGTGTGATAGGGGTGTGAGTGCCAAAGTGAAAATGAGTGATAAAGCGTGTAATACGGATGAATGGGATGGTATGAATAGAACGTATAGCATATGCGGGTTTGATATAACTGAGTTGACTGAACGTGTAGAAATTAAGTGAATGGTTGGAGGTGAGCAAAGTGTAAGAGTAAGAGAGCGTAGCAGTGATAGACGAGTGATTGAAAGCATGAATGAATCGTTGCAAGAATTGGAAAGGTCAATGAGCGAATGGCATGGGTTAGTTGAAGAATTGGGGAGGTATTTGGGAACGAGTTAGAGGGTATAGATGAGGATTGTGGATGAAATTGAGAGTGGTAATAGTGAAGAAGATAGCATGAATCTGAGAGAGAATGGAGGAGAAAATGTAAATCTGAATGTTGCTGGAAGAGAGAGCGAGTCTGAGAGAATGATTGCGTGTTATGAACGCGTTCTAAAAGGACCTGCTAGTGAGCATCCATGGTGTTACAAGTATAGCGATTTGAATGCAGTGTGAAAGGTGTTGGTTGGGAAATGCTAAATGGGGGAGAATTATAGAGGATGAATAAATTTGTTTTATTAGCATTTCCCAACGTTTTGTAAGAGAGAGAGAGAGAGAGAGAGAGAGAGAGAGAGAGAGAGAGAGAGAGAGTGTAATGGTGTCGGTGAGTGCTTCTGGTTGTTGGAAGAGGGATGAGGTCATTAGTTTGTTTACGGTGCTGGTCTGTCTGTGGAATATGTGAAGGATTTTTCGGTTTTTGAGTGAGTCTTGAGTCAGAGCTAGTGCTGGTCGGTCGTTTGGTCTTGGACAGTTTTTGTGTGCTTTTGAGAGTTGTTGGTTTTTCTTGTTAGTGTACTGTTCTTGTTGTGTATATAGTTCTATCTTCTTTTTATGTTTCCTTGTTTTGTTTGTGTGGTTTTGGGTGCTGTGTTGGTGACTGTGGACGCCTAACTCCATCTTCCAGCAACCGAGATCAGGGTGAGTGTTGTGTACTGTTTTTGTGTTTTTAATTCCGCCACAATTGTAATAGGCAGGGCCATACTAAGAAGTTTTGTGGATGAAATATTGTGGCACTTGCAAGTCTGCATATCATGGTTGGCTGTTTTGCTTCTTAAACAGAATGATTCTAGAAAGCACACCTCAGAAGCGCTAGTCTGGCAGGTAGGAGAGCTGTCGAGGGGTTCTTTGGGAGCGTTCTAGGGGCCAACAAAAGTTTGGTGGACCGAGCAGCAAAAAGAAAGAGATAAAAGGGTTGTTTCTTGTGATATGGGACTTGGGAACCTCAGAGGCGAAGCCAGTGATAAAAGGGTCTATGTATGGGGTTGATGTGAATAGTTTTATAGATACAGGCGCCTCTGTTAATTTGATGAATTATGAGTTGTTCCGATCTATGTTTTTCCGATCATTCTTTGAGACCTGCAAAGAGACAGTATGTGATGTTCAAATAAATAGGTTATGGGTTTTGAGTTATGTAGATGTGAATTTATCCCAGGGGTAGAACTTTTACAGAACCGTTTTTGGTTATATGAGGGGCTGCTTTGGGGAATACATTGTATTTGGTCATCCAGCGTGTCAGAGGCACAAATCTTGTTCATACAGGGTATGTGTATTATAACTGTTGAGTACCTGGTGTTTTTTGTGCCTTATGAGGGAATGGATGTAAGCAGAGTGGATGATGATAATGGATCAGGTGTACACGAGAATTTTCAGGTAGATTCTGAACATGTTTCTGTGGGTAGGAAGTGTTATAAGAGGGTTTTGTCGGATGATGTGGTTCTTGGTCCTGGTGTACGGTTTCTATGGTGAAAGTTCGAGTGAAATGTGTGCATCAATCCAGACAGGTATGTGTGGATGAGGCAAAAAGCTTGGGTAGTAGTGTACAGGTTCTATAAGCAATGTATCAAGTTCAGGGGATACTTGGGTGGAATTGCTAAACTGTAATGATTCAGCTTGGAATTATCACAAGAGGTACTTATGGAATCAACTTTGTTGACTGGGTTGATGAAGATAATTCAGTTGCTATTGTCGAAGGACATGTAAGTGATTTTCAGAAGGAGAATTACAGGCTTGAGGCAGGTTTTTGGATCGTTTAGCCAATGTGATTTTAAAGAATATGTTAAGGGTGTGGAAAGATGTTCTGGCTGAGTATGCAGACATAGTGTGCTTAAAGGGGATAAGTCAGGGTTAACAAATGTGTTAGAACACAAGGTCTATTTAGAGGATAAGACTAAGCCTCTTTTTGTCCCTTCATGTAGGACTCCTTGTAAGACTAGAGAACAGGTAGAGCAAGAGGTTAATAAGTGAGAGGAGGAAGGCATTGTTAGGCCCAGTTCTAGGTTTTTACTTTTCTGTGGTCAGCAGTGCTTAAGAGGATAGTTCAGTCTGAGTTTGTGTGGATTTTAGGAAATTGAATGATAAACCATTCCTGACAGTTTTTACCCTGTGGCGTGTTTTGCCAGATTTATTTGGTGAGATTGTGGCAAGAATATTTATTTTTTGGTTGATCTGATGCAAAGGTACTTGAAAGTACCTCTTAGTGAGGAGAGTCAAAGTACACGACTTTCCATCTTTGCCAAAGGGGCATTGTGAGTTCATGCGGATGAAGTTTGGTTTATTGGGTAGTCCACAGTGACATTTACTAGGCTAATGAATACAGTTTTGGCATTAGTTAGGGAAATCCATATTTATCAATATGGATGACATTTTAGTTGCCACTGATTCAGTAGAGGAACATTTAGAGGTTCTTAAGGAAGGTTTTAGGATGCCAGGGTTAGCAGGTTTGAAGATGAAATTAGGTAAGTGTAATTTTCTGAAGAAGCAGATAGTATATTTGGGTCATGTCATTTCTAAGGAGGGTGTTAAAGTGAATGAAGATAAAAATCAGGCAATTGTAAATTTTTCCTACTCCCAAGAATAAGAAACAGATTCGGTCTTTCTTGGGTATGGCTGGATTTTTCGTAGGTTTATGAAGGGTTTTTCTACTTCAGCGTCTCCTTCAACAGATGTCCTGATGGATGATGTGCAGTTTGTATGGGGTCTTGGACAGCAATCAGCCTTTCAGAATATTAAGGATACCTTAGTTAATCCCCCAGTGTTGAAATTTCCTGATTTCGAACATCCATTCACATTGGTGACAGGTGCCAGTCACGATGGTATATAGGGCCTGCCTCATGCAGAAGTTCAATGGAAGACTCCATCCCATTGCATTTTACAGTAGTAAGTTTAAGACACGAGGTAGTAATGAACAGCTATGGTCAGTAATGGACAAAGAGGCCTTTGTCTTAGTGTCTAGTTTGTTTCATTTTAAGTCGATATTGATGGACAATCAAGTAGATGTTCTTACGGACCATAAACCGTTGTTGGATCTTTTCAATAAGATGGCTCTTTCTCCTAAAAGAGCTAGGTGGTATCTGACAATCAGGGATTTTGATGCCAAGCTTAGGCATATAGAGGGTAGACAGAATGTTGTAGTGGAGAGCCTTAGTAGAAGTTTTTCTGATTCGATGGTACTCATGTATGTTATGTATCTGGAGATTGCATAGATATTGGGATATTAGTTTAGTAGAATCTAAACAGAATGAGGGTATTGAGAAGATGTATCAGAATATATCAGGACAATTCTTTCGGAAGAATATGCTCAAGTCACTGGAAGACTTGTGTGAGGTTGTTCTTAGTAGTTTGTAATGCATGTAAGCCATCGAGGGTCGTTTCTTATAAATTGGGTTCATTTCCTATTCCCTGTAGACTTTGTTTTCTAGGGTCCATATGTTAACTGGGCTATTATCCATTCTGTGAATCTAGTTATGGCCATAGGCGCCTGTTAGGGGTTGTTGACGAATTAACTATGTTTGTAGAGATTTTTCCTTTGAAACGTAAAACAGCAGAGGTAGCAGTCGCATTTTTTAATGGATATATTTGTTGTTATGGGGTTCCTTACGTGCTGATTACAGATAATGGGAGAGAATTTGTGAACAAGACATTAGAGTAACTTGTGATTGTAATGGACATTCAAAAGGTCACTATTATTCCTATAAACCAGAAGCTAATGGGTTACGTGAACGGGCAAATAGGAAGGTAATTGAAGCTCTCAGAATTACTGTAGGGTGCAATGATGTAAATTGGGATCGATATATTATTATTAGGTGCAGCATAGTATCAATTCTATGCATAGTGATACTATTGAATGTCTCCCAATGAAGTGCTATTTGGCTACCCATTACGGGGTGTTTGATTTACTACCTATTCCATTGGGTGATGATACAGTAAAATCACTGATCTCTACTGTTATAGAGAAATATGCCAATTCTTACTAAGAATCTTGAAATAAAACTAGGGATATGGTTGACAGGAGCAATGCAAAGCCAGATAGAGTTAATGTTGCTGTGGGAGACAGGGTTTTGTGAAAATAAATGTTAGGAATCAGTTGGATTATAAACTAGGTGTTAAAATTTTAGGGTCCTTTTCGGTGTATGGTAGAAGTAAAAAGAAGGTGAATAGATTTGTTGTTCAGATGAAAATACTGAGTGTCTCAGATTGGACACAAATAACTGAAATTAAAAAGACATGTTCATGGTAATCTTATGGGTTAATTCCTGTGATATACTGTTATTTCTGATATATTTCTTTTTTCTTTGTTGTTTTAATGGGTTTCAAAGGAGTGTGATCAATAAAGTTTTTTTTTTAACTGAGGAGGACGTCATTCAGTAGAATTATACAAATCTTTGATTGTCCAATTTTAATTTTTTTTCTGTTTCAATACCTAGTTAAATTAGATGCAAAATACTATATTGAGTTTTATAGATATATGGGTTTCTGTTTTTTGTTTGTTTGTTTTTTCCTTGTTTCGAGATCTGGTAACTTGGCAGGTTTCTTCTAAAAAAGTAAGAGGTTGTGCCATTGTTCATTGGAGCCGTTATGGTTGTGAAGATCGATTGCCAGTATGTTAAGTGCTAATTTGCAAGAATTGAACAAGTATGGAATTAGCTTATGTCAAGGTAAAACTTTGATGACTTTATGAGATAGTAATGAGAAATTACGAGAGGGTTTTGAGATATTAGGGCCTTCTTGAAATGGGTTATATGTCACAGTTGATAGAATGGGGGATACTTACAAGTTACGATAGTTTTGTCTTCTTGTCAAACTATCTTGTTGAATATAGAGAAAGAAGCAGAATCTGTATTATCGGAAGTTCAAACACAGGTTGAGGCGGTGGTTGCTGCTTCTAAGGTGCGAATTTTTAAAGATATTCTACCTCTCGGGTCTTTAGAATCAACTTTAATTAATGCAGCATATCTGAATGGTTCTGAGGTAATTTTTTCTGAGGAGAATTTGTATGGTACTATAGTAATTTAAAAGTGAGTGTGTCTGATAGGGGTTGCTTTGTGGAAATTCCAGTTAGTAACTCTGGAATCGTTTCAAAAGTTATATCATACAACCTTTCCCTAGTGGTTTTAATGGTTTAGTAATAAAATGGATAGTGAAGAGACTATGAACCTTTTGGGGACCAGTTTCAATCTTCAGCTCTTAACTATAAGTCAGGATGTTTTAGTTCAGGATAGATATATTTGCGACAGTAGTATATTTACACTCATAAATGCTGACTGGTTAGATGTAAGAAAATCTTAGTACATAACCAGATTCCTTCTGACTGTGATTTTTTATCTAGTAGAACGTTCTGATATGAGTACAAGGTACTATTTGCAAAGATTCTCAATGCAGTGTTCTGTGGATAGTGTGAAGTTTCATTCGGTGCCATAATTCATTGGATGACGTTTCTTCTATGAAGATCCTGTCTCTTTGACGCGGCATGTAGGCACTATTCAAGTCTTGGGGAACATCAGTTTGTTTTGGTGCCAGTTTAAGGGAAGTGATTGCCAGAATTCCACCACTCCCTTCAATGCCGGAAGATGAACCTTCCTCAAGCCAAATTAGTACCTCCTCATCACTATGGGTTTTATCATGATCAGGCATTTGTCGGCACACTCTTCGTGAACTGGGATATTTGTCATGTACAAAAACATTGTGTGGGTAAATGCTCACCTGAAGACAAAAATTAGCCGGGGGTGTGACTGTCCATTTTGCCCGAATCTGAAATTAATAATTATTATTTCCATAGTGCTGAGGGCAGCATTTCTTTAGGAGAATGAAGATAAAGGGAAAAACTTATAGGTCATAAGTATTTTATGAATTACAATACACAGTAGATGTTCAGTTAATTCTTGTGGTGGATGTTTTCTGAAAACCCTTCAGAGGATGTTTAGTTGTTATCCGACACTTCCTAAGGGATGATGTAAAACTTGTTACGTCAGGTATTCTCAAGATGTGGAATTTGAACATACCTTCAAGATGCTTTCACCGGAAAATGTCCAGGTTGGTGTAAGCATGATTTTGAGTGCATTTTTTTGGGGACAGATGGAGTCCCAGGTGCGAAGGGATTAGTTATGAGAAATGTTCATTCAAAGACCAACACTGAACATTATTAAAAGAAGTTGAAGACTGTGGTTCAAGACCTATTGATTAAGACTGGGGAACATTGCTGTTTGGTAGGTGTTTTACTGAGAAAGTGGTTGAAGATGCGCTCATTGGGAATGTACTGACTTTGGCTTATTTTGACCTATTGTGAGTTACAGTGTAAAGACAATAATTGGTTAAATATGATAGACTGTGCTATGATTGATCTTTTGGGGAACTTTTGTGTTCCATTTTATTTCATCTCTTATTTCTTGCAATCTAATTATGTTAGATTTTGTTAAATGGTTTTTGGTCAAAGCTTGTTTCACTGTAGACCTGAGAGAGAGAGAGAGAGAGAGAGAGAGAGAGAGAGAGATTTTTTTACATCTAAATTCAGAATCAGGATTGCACGTCAGTATTATATACTGCACCCACAAATTATTTATCATAATTAGAGAATAAATAATCAACTACTATTTCATTTGTACACGCGAGCAAAGGATAGAATAATATTTATTATAACAATTTGTAATAATCAGATCCATGTTGTTTTTTACATCTAAATTCAGAATTAAGATTTCATGTCAGTCTCTGGTATTGCGACCACAACTGATTTATAATCATAAGAGAATAAACAATTGATTATTACTTAAATAATCATCTAGTGAACTCTAACCATTCGTCTAATATCCTAGAACTAGGCATCAAAGGTGTCCATCACTTAGGTCACAGAAAAGCTAAACGAATCAAGGCTATTTTATAGATAATCAAATTTAGCCGTTCTTAAATATAAATGAAACCGGTTTTTAGAATTCTGCTGTTTGGCACTAGCGGTTCGAGTCAAAGATCGGGGCACCTGGGCACGTTCCCCCACCATGAAAAATAATGACAAAATAATAATATGTAAGATTTAGATAATATAACATAAATGAAAGATATAAAAATGGGAAAAATATATAAAATCTATTATAGCTATAATAAAATTTTGAGAAAAAGATAATAATACAATTATATAGGTATACAATATATGTGTGTGTGTGTGAGTGTGTTATATGAAAATTGGTGTTGACATGAAATTTTTCTGCATCCGCTAGTGCTGTTTGTTATGGCATTTGTAACTCATATAACTATAGAACGTTTCCACTGTCAAAAGGTAGACAAAATATCTTTTATTAGTGAAATCTCTCTTCTCTCTCTCTCTCTCTTCTCTCTATATTTCTATGTCTCTCTCTCTCTCCTCTGCATGTCTCTCTTTTAGTTTACACTGCTATCCCTTTTCTTTCCAAGTCATAATTTTCTCTTCTCTCTCTCTCTCTCTCTCTCTCTCTCTCTAAGATTCTCTCTCTCTCCTTTCTATGTCTATTTTCTTTACACCACTATCTCTCCCTCATAGTGTTTTCAGTTCTTAAATACCCTCCCTACCTCCCAGCCCCAAAAATGCTCTCTCTCTCTCTCTCTGAAAAATCTCTTTTCTCTCTCTCTCTCTCTCTCTCCCTCTCTCATGTCTATTTTCTTTTACACCAGTATCTCTCCCTCATATCGCTTCAGTTCTTAATATCCTCCCTACCTCCCAGTCCTCTCTCTCTCTCTCTCTCTCTCTCTCTCTCTCTCTCTCTCTCTCTCTCTCTTCAAGAGAAAGTATGAAAGTGAAGAGCGATCAAGACGTCGCAACACATAAAAGCGACATTCGCCATCCTCCTGAAGAGTCGTGTCTGGGACTCTTAAGGCTAGATCTGGAAATTCGCTCTGTTCCATTCCCCCTTGACCCTCTCGGCTGGTGAGCGAACGGTTTCCTGATGAAGAGGCTTCGGGCTTTATTCTCGCTATCTTTTCTTTCTCTCTTTTGAGTTTTTAGTTTCCGTCTTCCCTCTTTGGGCTTCTATTTGTCTTTTTGTTTTTACCTCTGAGTCCTGTATCTATTTTTTTATATTGTTCCAGCTTTTTATTTCTCTCTATTAATCTCTATTACTTCTTTCGATCTCTCTCTGATTCTGTCCCCTATTCTCTCTCTCTCACTCTTCTCTTTATCTATTTATCTCTTTAATTCTATCCACTCTCTCTCTCTCTCTCTCTCTCTCTCTCTCTCTCTCTCTCTCTCTCTCTCTCTCTCTCTCTTCAGAAACTCTCTTTTTCTCTTTAATTCTATTCCCCAATCCTAACTCTTTCTTTCTCCCCCCCATCTCTCTCTCTCTCTCTCTCTCTTCTCTCTCTCTCTCTCTCTCTCTCTCTCTCTCTCTCTCTCAAAAGATCCTCCTCTCTTTGCTCTCTAATTCTATCCCCTTCCTCTCTCTCTATCTCTATCTCTTTCAGTCCATCCTCTCTTTTCTCTGATAAGTCTATCAACAATCTCTCAGCGATCTCTCTCTTCTCTCTCTCTCAAATGAATACTTCTGTTACCTCCTCCACGAACTCACATAATGTCAAAACCTGCTCCAATGATCTCGTCAGAATTTTCTAAATGAACTACAACATGAAGTACTTATACTTATTCCTTGGGAAAAAGAAGCACCTTTTCAAGACACAATCTCACAGTCTTTAAATGACTCATTTCACACAGTCTTCCTGAAATGTTACAATATGTAATGGATATATATCAATGTATTTACCTTTCCCTGATATGCAGACGTTTACTTTTGCCTGGATCAAATGGAAACAACTAAACGTTTCCCACTTAAATTCTTTCAACAGTGTTTGGATGCTTATATTACAGAGAGCGTTGTATCCACTGATATTTTTTTAAAAGATGAATATTTAGAAATTTTGTAATATGAGCAATTCTTCTGAACTTAATTTACATTCATATAATTCTGCACAACAGTTTGTAAGTTTTTAAAACAATGTTTAATTTAAATTCATATATTTCCGTTCAACAGTTAATAGTATGGTTGAGTGACATAGATTAATAGACCTTATACCAGCACGGTTCCTTGTGATAAAGTGTGAAAGCTAGTAGGAGGCATCGTGTGGACCTCTGCGCTGAGTTATTTACAGCATTAAAAAATTTGAGTATAATCATCCAACTGATGAAAATTATCTATGTTTTATTCACTCATAACATTCACTCAATTGAAAACAAAGGTGTTGACTCCAACGATACATAGAGAGGTTTTATAAGACAAATGACTGTGTACCTTTCATACTTTAGTCGAGCAAATCGCCACAAATTCATGGTCAGACAGCATTTTTATGAAATGCAACCGAGTATCAGAACCTTTCCCTGAAAAGTTTCGGGACGCCATATGGTTTTGAAAAACTAACCCGTAGAATTTTCTTGAAAATAATTTCATTATGTTTCCCACATCCAAATTAAAGAAGCGGTAATATTTTCATCTAACTCAACCCAACCCAACCTAACCCGAACCTAACCTAAACAATATAAATTAGGGAATTAAAAAAAAAAAAACGGGCTGGTGCAAACTAGCATACATCTCAGGACTTTGCGGCCAGACAGCAGGTGACTAGCGATCATCGGCTAAATTTATTCAAATCTTTCAGGAAAAACGCTTTCGATAAACTATATTGGTTAAAATGAAGTCTGTATCTTCTAAGATATTATATGATTATTCTTCATCAGATGAGGAAGGGAATCTCAACTTGATAACATACAGTTTCTTCCCAACGTTGCGATACGATATCCCCGGACTGATCAAGTGAGAAGTTCGATTTTTTCTTGATGGCTAATATGTAAGACCAAACCTGTCTTAGGCTGGAGTTTCCCTGAGGCATCATCTCAGGTAAAAATGCCCTCAATAGGGTTGAAATATTTAAGCCTAAACAACTACAAATAATAACAGAACTATTATCTGTCTATCTATCTATCTATCTATCTATCTAAATATACATATAAATAATATAAATATAATATTGTGTATATATATATATATATATACACATATATATATATTTTTTTTCTCAAGGGGGCCGAGAATGATACCAGAGGGTATACTTTTAATTATCTATCTCTCTCTGATATTACTCTCTCTAAATCATCAAGGGCAAACAGCAGAATATTTATAAAATATATATATATATATATATATATATATATATATATATATATATATATATATATATATATTATAGATATACATTTTTATTATATTAAGCCTTTTCAAGAATGATACCAGAGGGTACACTTTCAATTAATTATCTATCTATATAAATATATTTATCTATATATCTATCTATGTATATATATATATGTATATATGTATGTATATATATATATATATATATATATATATATATATATATATATATATATATATATATATATATATATATATATATATATATAAATCTTTCGAGTGATACCATTTAGGGCATATTTTAATTTCAACTGAATTGATAGCTTTCACAAAACCTTCAATATAACACAATCAATCATAGCATCAACAGAAATTTCATTTTTCTATTGTAGCGATTTGGTAGAGAAATATGATACTACTGTATCATAAACCTCATCCGTAATCGCTATGGTAAAAACAAATATTAATTATGAAACCCGGGCGCGTTATATTGGCGCAGCGGATTGCCTTTGTTAGAGATGTTATATAACATATATATATATGGGATTCAGATAACAGTAATTATACGCTCCCGTTACTCGCCTTTAAAATTTCTCTTTGTCTTTTCTTATTTTTTCTCTCTCTCTAATTCTATTCTGCATTTTTGGTTGATTAATTGCTCTTTATTTCCAGGTTCTTTGTTTTTTTTTCTTTCTGTTTGATTTATTATGCATTGATGATGCTGTTGTATCTTATGTTTGATTTAAATGGCGCATAGCCATAATATTTCTTTATACCATTAAGATGATGTAAACACGTTTTAGTTAATGTTATATAGGAATGTATATTAAATCTAAAGTAGTAAATATATAGACATATTTTATATATATATATATATATATATATATATTTTTTTATATATATTACTATGTTATATATCGAATATTTGATATATATAATATCAGCC
Organism: Macrobrachium rosenbergii; assembly: GCF_040412425.1. Taxonomy (NCBI): domain Eukaryota; kingdom Metazoa; phylum Arthropoda; class Malacostraca; order Decapoda; family Palaemonidae; genus Macrobrachium; species Macrobrachium rosenbergii. Next base: position 6,070,545 of record NC_089761.1, read on the forward strand.
TGATATACAAGACCGGGAAAAGCCATTGTCTGCATTAGAGCGTCTTCAGTTCAAACTTTAACATCCGTTGGAGAAAGGAATAGGTAGCATTTAGGCATTTAACCCCATAGGAGAAATTTCCATATTCAACTTTAAGAATAGGTGGTCCTAAAGTCCTTTTTTCCTTTCTACCTGTCTCTCGTGGCGAATGTTTTTAACAGAGCATAGACGCCTAAGGCATGACTGTAGGCCTGTTTTGACCCAGGCCGGTCAGGGAAGACAGAGAGAAACCAAGCCGCCGTCTCGAGCAGACGTCTGGAAGGTGGCCCTGTCCCCGCCTTTGTCTATTATTTTATTAGTGAATGGTGGAGCAAGAAACACTGCACGAACTTCATCACGTCCGTTGTAAATGCGCGCCAACGCTTCGTCCTTCAGGTAGAGTCGTGTGCTGTTCGAAACTTCGTCCATTCTTTTAACCTCTTTTCTGTATTTCCAACTCTTTCTTTGTTTTCTTCCTTCAGCCACCACTTAAGGTATATGTGTTTACGAAGTCTAGATTAAGCCAAATTATTATATTGTTAGCTTCAACCCCGTTATTCCAGTAAAATACCTAGGATTTAGGGTAAGCAAAATCAGGTTAAATCTAGATGCTTTTTATGCCTCAGCGTCCGAATGTTTGGAAGAACCCTTGCGTTTAAAATCAAATTCATCTCAAATATTCTTTGTTAAGGTTAATAACCCTTAACTGGCGACCTTTGGCTAATTAACGACTGTCTTTGAGGTTAACTTTTGGCTTCAAGTGGCAGGTTACGTGTAATCTTGGTTTGCAGGGTCAAAATTACGTAAATTGAATAATACATGATCAACCAAGACCTCACACGTAACATTGGCGACCTTGCGTAGGATCTAAAGTACATTTTAGAGAAAGAATCTGGAGAAAAGGAAATTAAAATTACATTAATTCCAAAAATAAAAGTCAGATATTGAATTCCATTTCATTCTTCCAAACAAGGAACCAGGCATAATAATAAGCAGTAAAGAGAATAGTTATAATAACAAGTGTAGCGAGAATTAGCGTAGGTAGGACAAAGGGTGTAGAGAGCAGAGCAATCACAATTTATGTCGTTTAAGAAAGGGCATTTTTACTGTGTTCGGATCGTGAGTCAAGTCGTTCAATAACGAATTCTAAAGGCCGAATCGCGGAGCCCGTTTCATGTACACAAAGTAATTTAGAAATCGCGTCGGCAATTCCGATCGTTATTGTTTGCATATAGCGGGAATCATTCAAAACCGTGTCAGTGAAGTAGCAAACGAACTGAAATAGTAATTTTACAATAAAGGTACCGTTCAACAACGTAAATTTACGCAGGCAAGGCCAGCATTTCTCTTTTCATTCTTTTGTTTAATGTCCGGATGAGAAACGATAACAAAAGACACAAAGTTGTTTGGTAATTTAGTTTTCCATCCTTAACGTAAAACACTATGCATGATTGGTATATTTAAAGTAAAATCTGGATACCTGCATTTGTTTTTGCGTTGTTTTTGAATTTGTGCTAAAAGAAAATACATCTTGGAGGCGCGGTTGTTTTGAATTTGTTTGAAATAGAGGACCGGCCATTTTGGTGTTCCTTCGCCGCCAGTTGTTTTTGAAATTGTTAACGGAATCTAAGTTTGTTATTGTCAAGAACGAGCCACTTTTGGGTCATTTTCTTTTTTTTTTTTCGTAGTCCAATTTAGGCAGGGAAAGATAGGCCTTAGTTGTTTTGAAATCTTAGGCCTAAAAAAAAGGATTTTCCGCCATTTTAAGACGGCCCCAGGAATCTTAAGATAATTGTTATTGTCAGACCGCTGTTGTGACCATGCCACTGCATTAATAAGATCCCAAGAAATTGCTGAACTACTCATGTCATTTTTTTCCTTTAGTGTACGTGACCCTCTTCAAAGAAAGAACGGCCACACTAGGCTAATTAATTGAATACAATAAACCAAATAAAAGAAACATCTTAGCTAGACAAAACCAAAAGACAATTTAGGCAGGGAAAGATAGGCCTTAGTTAGGAGTAATACCACAAGTTCCTATACAAATACCTGCTATAAAAATCATATAAAGAGAATTTAAAATTTTTGCGATAAACTTTTGTGACGTCGGCTCCCAGGAAAATTAAGATAATAAAGCCATCCCTAAGGAAGCCAAGACGACGCATCTATATCATTTTATTAAGATCCATGCCATTGTGCATTAATAAAATCTTTGTTTACATGTTCTCAAGCAGCAAGAAATTAGCTGATTGAAAATCTCTCTCTCTCTCTCTCTCTCTCTCTCTCTCTCTCTCTCTCGTCATTCAAGTAAGCATTCCTAACCTAAGTGTACGTGACCCTCTTCAAAGAAAGAACGGCCGACACTAGGCTAATTAATTCGAATACAATAAACCAAATAAAAGAAACACCTCTGTCCCACAATAGATGAGGACAAGTTAAGAGTAATTACAATACAGTGATAAACTGTTTGTCACGAGTGAGGCCTGCTATCCAGACCGAAGCAAACAGTAGTTTTCACCCTCTGAAAGAAGAAGGGGCCAGCACTGGGTTGGGTACTGGGACCAGCCACTCACGAGGATCTTTAAAGAAAAAAAAAAAAAATTCACTTTATTCCACAGTGCCAATAATTTGCAGCACTGTCATCACTTGAATAGCTTACTCTCTCTCTCTCTCTCTCTCTCTCTCTCTCTTCTCTTTTACCTTCCCTTTCTCTCTCATTCGATTGTTGCACTCTGCAGGGTGTAGAGTGCCTTTCCTCCCATATAGCCTAGTTGGACTCCAGTAGAGGGTCCCTAGGAAACACATTGGCACCATAAGTGCCAGAAAAAAATAAAAAAAAAAAACAAAAGGGAACACAGAAGAGAAAGTTCTTCTGGAACCTAACCTGCACCAGTGCCTAGGGATACTGAGTGCCACCAGTGTGACCTGTACACGGCACACCCAAACTACAGTGCCACCTTTTGAAAGGGTGCCACGTCATTATTGAAGAGACACTTCCTCGCTGCCCAAGTACGCCCAGTCGACCCGGTTAGACGCCCTTCCCCACCAGAACCATGGCAGCAGAGCATTATAAAACCTTCCTGGGGCTGGGGACGGCGGGCAGGTCTCACCAGCTCGGAACTTACCACCTGGGTTAAGGAGCAAGTGGACGACTTGGCCAAGCGGAGAAGGGAGAAGGAAGAAAGACTGAAGAGCAGAGGAAGTATGAAGCCGAGCAAAGGCAATATGAAGAGGAAAGAGAAGAAAGAAGAAGACAGCATGAGTTAGCCTGCAAGGAAACTGAGTTAGCCCTAAAGGAGAAGGAGCTCGAGCTTGAGAGAGCGAAAATGGAGAATGCCGAAGCTATGGCTAGCCATCAAGCCTCCAGTCCTACACCTGCTGCATCAAACGCCCAATTTCGAGCATCAATTCCCTAGTCCCCAAGTGGACTGAGGACGAGCCAGAAGCATGGCTGGAGGAGATCGAGGCTCTTTTTGATAACTACAGCACCACGGAGACGGAGAGAGCCTTAATACTAGCCAAACATATGGAGGGAAAAGCCAAGGCAGCGCTTCGCTCACTGGAGTAGAGCCAGAGAGGCAACATGGCGGAAGTTCGTAGAGTCATTACAAAGGCCTACGAAATAACCCCAGAAAAATGGAGACAACGGTTCCGAGGTCTTGCCAAGGAAGTCGGCTGGTCTTGGACAGAATGGGCATGTCACAAAACCCAGTCCGGTACGCTGCTGGTTTGACTCCTTGGCCTGCACGACGTTTGAGGATCTTTTCAATCGGACCATGCTAGAAGACCTTTTCCAATGTGTGCCAGGGCCCCTTGCTGTATATCTTAACGATAAACAGCCCTCCACACTTATGGAAGCTTATCGCATGGCTGATTCATGGGAAACCTTCAATCAGTCGCATAGCACCTCTCAGAAGCAAATCATCCCTCCTGCCTACCTCTCGAACTCCACTCGCCCGAAGAAAGGACTGCCTAGCAAGACCCTGTGCAACTATTGCAAGAAGGGGGCCACGCTGAAGCTGAGTGCCGATACAAACTCGGCACTAATAAGCAGCCTAACCCTACCAGCCAGAACTCCGCTCCCGATTCATCCGCTCAGCCCTCTCCTCCAACAGTTACTGCAGGCCACCGAGCCCATCCAAAAGGCCCGTGCAAATCCTGTGGGGCTGCTAGCCACTACAATGCTGGATCTCCGGCCTGTCCACATCATGTCCCCACCACCAAATTTGTCAACCTAATCAGCACTTCATTTTCTGCTGCTGGTCCGCACCGGATCCTTTACCCTCGAGAGACTGGAAACCCAGTTCATCTCGGTGGCCCTCTTCAGAGCACTAGCCTGCCCGTGACCCTTCCGGTCACAGTAGACACTGCGGCAGATATTAGCCTGATCGCCAGGGCCCAAGTGCCAGCCGGTGCTGTGGTTGACGAAGAAACCGGTGGGAAATGAAGTGGATAGAGGGCCACACCATTACCGTTCCTACGGTCCAACTCCAGGTTATGACACCTTGGGGCACGCTACCCCACCGCCTTGGCGTGGTAGGTGGAATTCGGCCCGGAGTGGTCTTCTTGTTGGGTCGGGATCTTCTCTGCGGAAGCCCGTTCACCAACGCCACTCCGCAGCCACGTTACCTCCTCCACGGAGGCCCCAGTTATAACTCCCAAAATGACAAACCTCCACCTTCCGCCCACCAAAGTGGTCCGCGGAAGGGGTGCCACCCAACCTATTTCAGGCCTAGCCTCTCTCCAATCGCGAAGGGCTGGCCCACCAAGAGGTCCTCCCCCTCCGCGAAGAGAGATTCAGGAGGAGCAGTACCGCTGCAGGACGTGCAAGCAGGCAGACCACTCCACAAATTGGGAGGGCTGCCCAACCAAGCAACGCCCAGCGGACGCCCCGAACAAAACTCAGGAGAGGCTACGATCTCCTGCTGGGGCAGGAATCTCTGCCGCAGCCAAACCCAAGTCGTCCGAGAGGTATTGCACCTCCGGACCCTTTGTCAGGCATGCCTGACCTCAACTGCTGCCAGTGCCACTTGCGAGCACTGAGCAGTGCCAGACTCCGTCCGCCACGGACGTTGAGCTACCAGTGGAAAGGCCCCCATGCCGGGTCTAAATCATGAGGCGAATCCTCCTCCGGGAGATTTAGGATTCCCCATGCAGTTGATCATCGCGACTGGAGAGCCTCCAGCACCCAAACCTTTGCAAGATTCTTCTTTGCAAAATTTGACTCCAGGGATGAACCCCTGAGGATCGAAATGGTACCCCTTCCTTGGAAGACCAGGAACTGGCATCCTCGGATGCCGAAGTCGAGATCGCTCTCGCTCCGGTTGTCGCAGCACCGGAGTAGGGAGTCCTCCCGCAGCTTTTGCAGTTGCCCCTGACTTCGCGCCCGCTAGCCCTTCTGGCCTGTCCCCGAGTCGGTGCACTCATCACCTGCTGGGCCAGCTACTGATAGGCCTTGGAGGAACCTGAAGAAGAAGAAGAAGGGGCAGAAGAGAGCCCAGTAGTTGCCGAGCTATAAGCTCCTCCTGGCACTAGTGCCCTCTCGGCACAGTGCCCTAACATCTAAGAGTGATCCTGGCCCCTTGCCCAGAGAAGGTAGCCAGTGTGATCTCTTCCTTTTATTTGTACATAGCCTAGGCCACCTTAAAGTACAGTACATCAATTTAGTAGCCTTGTTCTTTCCACTTACCACCGAGCCGCAGTAATCATGTAAGTAGCCTAACTAATTTCAGTAATCTTAACTATTGTGAAACTGAGCCACGATGCTCAGGACACGCATGGCCTAAGACCTCAGTGAGGCACCCATTTATCATATGAGGCAACCTCATGAATTAACTAGTAATTTTAATTGTATTAAACATAAACCATGTTGTAATTTAGTTAGAATATTAACTCTTATGTTGGTGCTACGGTCGGGTTAGGATAGGTTAGGCTAGGGAATATCATAGAATGTACCACTAGGCTAGGTCTAAAACACATCATGATTGTAGGAGGTAGCCTATAAAACTGTGAGCACCTTCTAGTACTATTAGAATTAGGTAAAGTAGTGATTATAGCTCATATCCTATCTAGGTTAGGTAGTTCTGTAGCTAGGTAGGCTAACCAGGACTAATCTGCTCAGGGGAAGAAGAGTAACCTACGAGAGGCGAACAGCTTGTTTAGTACAGACCTTCACGCCTGAAAAGGGAGTGAAGGCCCTCTTAAGGGGGAGCTTTTTATAAATATTACTGCTGTTGCCCTCGTAACATTTGGATTGTAAAATATCAGCCTGACCAAGACAGGGAAAAGCCATTGTCCGCATTAGGAGCATCTTCAGTTCAAACTTTAACATCCGTTGGAGAAAGGAATAGGTGCATTTAGGCATTTAGTTTGTATAGGAGAAATTTCCATATTAGGGCTTTAAGAATAGGTGGTCCTAAAGTCCTTTTTCCTTTCTACCTGTCTCTCGTGGCGAATGTTTTTTTAACAGAGCATAGACGCTCAAGGCATGACTGTAGGCCTGTTTTTGACCCAGCGCTGGTCAGACAAGAGAGAGAAACCAGTCTGGAGCCTCGGCAGACGTCTGGAAGGTGGCCCTGTCCCCGCCTTTTTGTTTATTATATTTTAGTGAATGGTGGAGCAAGAAACACTGCACAACTTCATCACGTCTGAGGTTGTAATGCGCGCCAACGCTTCGTCCTTCAGATAGAGTCTGTGTGCTGTTGAAACTTCGTCCATTCTTTTAACCTCTTTTCTGTATTTCACATCTTTCTTTGTTTCATTCTCAGCCACCATTGAAGGTATATGTGTTTACGAAGTCTAGATTAAGCCAGTTATTATATTGTTAGCTTCAACCCCGTTATTCCAGTAAAATACCTAGGATTTAGGAAAGTTAAAATCAGGTTAAGTCTCGATGCTTTTTATGCCTAGCGTCCGAATGTTTGGAAGAACCGTTATGTTTTAAAATCAAATTCATCTCAAATATTCTTTTTGTTAAGGTTAATTACCCTTAACTGGCGACCTTTTGCTAATTAATGACTGTCTTTGAGTTTAACTTTTGGCTTCAAGTGGCAGGTTACGTGTAATCTTGGTTTGCAGGCCGTAAAAATTACGTAAATTGAATAATACATGATCAACCAAGACCCTCACACGTAACAATATATATATATATATATATATATATATATATATATATATATATATATATATATATATATATATATATATATATATATATATATATATATATATATATATATATATATATATATATATTTATATATATATATATATATATATATATATATATATATATAGTATATATATATATATATATATATATATATATATATATATATATAGATATATATATATATAGATAGATATATATATATATATATATATATATATATATATATATATATATATATATATATATATATATATATATATATATATATATATATATATATATATATATATATATATATATATATATATATATATATATATATATATATATATATACTGTATATATGCCATATATATATATATATATTAAGAATTTGGCTGAATAATTGCTGGCCTGTTTGAAATCGTGTGTCCGGTGCAGGTGGCCTTTATTTGGACGTTGGTATTTTCCGCGGATAGATACAACAGGTATCTGACGTGCTCATTTGCGCCTTCCGGTCACAATCTAGATGTCTGGAGATAACTTGACAGATGAATGGAAGCTTTGTGATATCTCTGGGTTTGGAAGGTAGGGTCCTTCGAACAGTGAACCAGACGGTGACATCGTGTTTCAAGGGAGTGTGTGCATACATGTGCTCTCTGATGTGTATATTATAGAGGAACCATAGAATGGGTATTCACTTCGATTTGCGGCTGGTGTGATCACTCTTTTGAGCTGCGTTTGTGAATAAGAATAGCCACTGTGAGGAACGGTTTCCAGTTGGCCATAGAACGCAAGATAACTCATTAACACATTATCTTTTTCAGACATTATGTGGAATACCCATTTTATGTTACAGTGAAACCCCACTGTTCTTTATTATGCATTTTTCCTTTTTAAGTGTTTTTGTTTTATACACCATTTCAGGTTTTACAATAAGCTATGTCTCTTTTAACAGGAATTCTGGTTGTCCTGTGAGGACATGAATATTGGAAGTGGTCTTTTTTTTAACATATGATATGACATTTATTTTGTTCTAGAGTAATTATTACTTTTTATTTTGTTTGGTGACCGGGGTGTTAGTCGTAGTATTGGTTGGTCTAGAATAAATAATACAATCGATTGTTAGTGTGAGTGTCCTCTCGTTATGACTCTTATTTTTATGGAGCATGAGAGACTCCATTTTATGACCATAGTTTTTGCTGAAATGCTTTTGTTAAGTTTACAAATAAAGTCTAGTTTTGTATCTCGGCATTTTAATCCAGTAAGCCTTTGTTTGAGGATAGATAAAGTGAGAGGAGTTGACGAGAGAGAAAGAATTTGCTGACCCAATGCTGGCCATTGCTACCGGAGAATCTTAGAGACATAATATGATATGACATTGTTCTTTAAACAGATGTAGAAGGAGATTATGACCCTATCTGACCTTGTTGTAGGGATGATAGTTAGTGGCAGCATAGTAGACAGGAATAGATAGTCAAATAGATAAGTAGATAGGATATAGGTTACTCCTCCGAAGAGACATATATTATTAGTAAATGTTATACTGAATGAATTATAGAGTTTGGTGGCAGTGGCATCTCAGAATAGAGATTTGATGGTTCAGCATTTCGGTTTAGGGAGGAGTTGTGAAATGCACTCGAGTCAGTCTTTCTTGAGTGTGGGTGTCTGTGCGCGTTTAATGATGTGTCACGGGGAGCAAGGTTTTGGTGTGTTTGTAGATATTTCTGGACCTTGGTTCATAGTGGGGAATGTTTGGGGAAGAGGACAATGTATGTAGTATGTTTAATTGCGGTATCTTGACCGTTTGTGTGTGGTAAAACGCGAAATGGCGTGAATGTATTTCTGTGTCCTTTTTTCTCTCTCTCTCTCTTTCTTTGTTGGAAGGATTTCGCATCATGCCTGTCAAGAAGGGGAGTACATAAGTGTTATCATACTTTTTGTTGTTAATTTTAGTGTTAGATTTGAAGTGAACAAGCAGGTTAAGGCCGACGGGTGGATTATTGTTTTTTGATTGCACTGCAACTGATATTGGGTGTTGGTAAGAGTGACGTCATCTCCTAAGTGACGTGCTGGAAACGTCATTAGTTGGGCCGAGCTTCTTGTCTTCTTCCCATCCTCTATGAAGCGCACGTGAATTTTGGGTGTAACTTGTGTGTGATTGTTTTTTTTTAGCAATCGGCTGTTCTCATCGGCGTTTAGGTTTAATAAGGGGATTATTTAGTTATTGTATTATCTCTAGGGACTTTGATTATTGAGAAATAATTTATTTGACAGCTGTTGGGTTATTGTGAGTAAACATTTCTTACACGAGTGTGTGTACATTTATTAAATTTTAAACTTTTTTGTTATAGTTACATATGTACGTGTTTTATTTTGGGTACATAAGTGCACGTATGCAAAGGGGGAAGCTGTTGCTGTTAGCTTACTCAGCAATTTTTGCCTTGACGACAGTGGCCAGGAGGCGGACTTGTCTCAGAGGTTTAGCACTCAACATTTTTTTTCTGTGTGCTTCTGCAGACCATGGATGTATTGTGGAGATAGGGGGGAGATATCGCACTAAAGGGAGGGGAACGAATTCTTTTCCTTTCTCTTTTTGTCCTCTCTCTCGCTATCTCTCTCTCTCTCTCTTCCTTTTGCTCGAGTCCCATTTTCTTTGCGTGAGGATAGACCTTCATTCTCTTTACTTGAGAGTGGACTGTGTGTTTTTTTTGTTTACCCTTGAAGACTCGATGTTCGTCTTGACCTACTTTGCAGCCTGCTGTTCACTCGGCCAGTCTGTTTTTTGCCCATGGGGTTCTGATTTAATTGTGGGTTTAATTAGTACTTTTTTTTATTTTGGGGTTAATTGTTAGAGTAAAGGAATTAGCATTGTGGAATTCTTCATGTGTGGGAATTTTTCGGGAAGAATTGCTTTTTTGTGTGTGTTTTTTCTTTAAGGGGTTTACTTCCACAGGACTTGTGAAGTTTTGTATTGGTGATCAGCCAAGAATGAGTTAGCAGATTTATTTATGAAGAATAAAGCTGCAAAAATGGCTAGAAGAAATAGTGATCAAAGATTCCTTAGGTCAGCCCATGATTGTGTAGGGTGTGGAGATTCAGTCCTCAGTTTGAGGGGTTTTGTTGAAGTTCAGAAGAGTCAGAGGTCGATGGTTGGGTTGAGTTCTCGGGCCCCACGGGTTTGTTGTTTTAATTGTAATATGCAGGAACACATTAGTAGGTTTTGTCATGTTAAATATTGTGGTGGTTGTAGGAGTTATGGTAACCCTTGGCTGTCTTGTCCATCTCTTAAGCAGTATAATGGTAGGCCTACATTTCAGAATTTTGGTACCTTAGGTAAGAAAGTTCATCAAGAGGGTTTTTCAAGGGGATCTAGTGATTGGCGAGCATTGTCGAAAGGCCGATCATTTGTAAAGGAAAACTGGATGGGATTTCCTTGTGATATAGGGCTTCTTGGGGAACCCTCAGAGGTGAAGCCAATGGTGAAAGGGATTGTGTATGGGGTTAGTGTAAGTATTTTCATTGATACAGGCACCTCTACTAATCTGATGAATTGTGAGTTGTTCCTAGCAATGTTTTCTGATTATTCTTTGAGACCTACTAAAGACAGAGTATGTGATGTTCAAGAAAATAGGTTACGGGTTTTGGGATACGTAGATTTGGATTTATCTCTTGGCAGTAGAACTTTTACAAAATCATTTTTGGTTATATGATGGGCTGCTTTTGGGATTACTTTGTTACCGGGTCATCCAGAGTGTCGGAGACATAAAACCTTGTTCATACACAGGTGTGTTGTATAGCTGTTGGGATAAGAGAGCTGCACCATTGGTAATTGGAGCCATTATGACCAAAGGATCAATTGCTAGTATGTCAATTGCTAATTTGGTGAGAATTGAACAGTTATTGGAAGTAATTGCTACCCAGGGTAAAACTTTGATGACTTTACGAGGTGATAATGAGAAATTATGGGAGAGTTTTGAGTCTTTAAGGACTTCTTTAAAATGGGTTATTGTTCACAGTTTATAGGATGAGGGGAAACTTAGATGTTATGGTAGTTTTGTCTTTCTGTCAAACTATCTTGTTGAATATTGAGAAAGAAGCAGAATATGTGTCATTAGAGATTCAAACTCAGGTTAAGGCTGTGGTTGCCGCTTCTAAGAGGCGAATTTTGGGGAGATATTCTACCTCTCAGGTCTTTTGAATCAACTTTTATGAATGCAGAATATCAGTGTGGTTCTCAGGTAATTTTTACTAGGAAGAGTTTGTGTCGGTAGTATCTTAGAAGTTGGTGTATCTGATAGGGGGTCGCATGTGGAAGTTCCAGTTAGTAACTTGAAATTGTTTCATATGACATTTCCTTAGTGGTTTTAATGGTTCATTAATTGTATGGGATAGTGAGGACACTATGTACCTTTTGGGTTGACTTGACATGTACATTATACACCATGACCATGGAATGACTTCTCTTAGCTTCAACGGATACAAGTTGGACATGGGGGCCATCTGTGTTATGCCTGCAGGTGTCTACGCCTACGCCTTCATGAAAGGATCCATGGTCTTGTGGGAGATGTCCAACGTGACATCTACAAGTTGATGTTGTTGCTGGTAGACATCTGTTTGGCACAAAAGAATTCTTGTGTGCCGCATTCAACATGGTCTTGTGCAGTCACAAGCCATCCATGATATTTGAATCGTCAAGAATTCAAGATGTGAGAGGTGCGTTCTACAATGAACTGTTTAGTGGAATAACAGCCATACATATGAGACAAGTAACTTTCGTTTCTGGTGCATATTGTTTGCTATGATTTTTGAGCCGGCCCCTACTGAACTTTCATTATGGATAATTGTTGTAACTGGTCGAAGACGCCCAGTGGTTGGTGGGCTGAGCTCCTATTAAAGATTTGGCTGACTAATTGCTGGCCTTTGAAAACGTGTGTCCGGTGCAGGCTTATGTGACATTGGTATTTTCAATCTGATGCAATCATTGGTACTGTCAGAAACGATCAAGATGCCAGACAAGACAGATTTGATATCTGTGGACTCAGAAGATGATTCGAAAGATGTAACGTCACAAAGAGGGTGATTAATAAACGTTCTGGACGTAATACGTGACTAAAACTGTTTATTGAATAACAGACTACAAAAAATTTCAACCTTCGGTCAACTTTGACTCGACGGAAATGGTCGAAAAACGCAAGCTAAAACTTACATTCTAGTAATATTCAATCATGTACCTTCATTTTGCAACAAATTGTTTGCACAATATTTCGATTTATTGAATTTTAAAAACTTTTTTTCTTACGCATGGGCGGTAACTCAGCCGAAAATTTCATAAATTCTTTCATCATTTTGTCGTAATTTTGCACTGTTAATTGTTGTTTTATATATGAAAATGGCGCAATTTCAGTAAAATACGCAAAATACAACCCATGGTTGTAGGTTTGAAATATTTTCATATAAACCACGTGCCAAAATTTCAACCTTCGGGCTCGACCGAAATGGTCAAAAACGCCCTAAATTACAAAGTATTCAATCATTTACCTTAATTTTGCGACCAATTGGAAGTCTCTGATTTCAATTTATGGTGAATTTTTTTGAAAAAACGTTTTCCTTAAGTCCGTGCCAGAAATTCTTTCGTCACGTTGTAAACTGTTTTATGTCCGTTACATAAAGTTTTATATAGGTGTAGAATACAACAGAAAATAATGTTGTAGCTTTTATCAGTTTTGAAATATTTTCATATAAATCACGATAACTGCCAAAATTTCAACCTTCGGTCAACTTTAACTCGACCGAAATGGTAAAAAAAGCAATTATAAGCTAAAACTCTTACATTCTAGTAATATACAATCATGTACCTTCATTTTGCAACAAACACTAGCACAATATTTCGATTTATGGTGAATTTCTGAAAAAAATTTTTCCTTACGTCTGCGCGCGGTAACTAGGCCGAACATCTCAGAAATTCTTTCGTCATGTTGTCGTAATGTTTGAGAGAGTCGTTACATAAACTTTTATATATGAAAATGTGCGCAATTTCATGTAGAATACAGAAAATAGCTCATGGTTGTAGCTTTTATCAGTTTTGAAATATTTTCACATAAATCACGATAACTGCCAAAATTTCAACCTTCGGTCGGCTTTAACTCAACCGAAATGGTCAAAAACGACAGAAACTCTTACATTCTAGTAATATTCAATAATTTAACTGAGATTAATTTCAAGTAAATTGGAAGTCTCTAGTACAATATTTCGATTTATGGTGAATTTAAAAAAAAACATTTTCCTACGTCTGCGCGGGGCCGAACATCTAGAAATTCTTTCGTCTCGTTGTCGTAAGGGTCGTTACATAAATTTTTATATATGAAAATGTACGCAATTTTTGTGTACAATACAACAAAAAATAGTTTATGGTTGTAGCTTTTATCAGTTTTGAAATATTTCCATATAAATCACGATAAATAGAAAAATTCGACTTTCGGTCAAATTTAACTCGACCGAAATGGGGTAATTGCTAAAACACTTACAGTATAGTAATATGCAATCAATTAGCTTCATTTTTAAACAAACGGGAAGTCTCTGCACAATATTTTGATTTATGGTGAATTTTGAAAAAAACATTTTTTTACATCCGCACGTTACGAATTCATGCATCATTTTGTGATAATATTCTCTCTGTGTTGCTTTGATCGTTTTAAAATTTTTATATACCAAATTCATCGCAATGTAGTGTACAATACAACTAAAAAAATTAACTCATTAGCTTTAACCGTTTTGATGATTTGGTTTTTTTGCTGTCATATATTCCAGTCTTATATATGATAATGATATTTTTTTTACATTTTGAACATACTAAACGGCAATGACGCCAAAAATTAACTCTTAATCTTAAAAACTAAGCGTGCTGGAATTTTGAAAAAAAGGGGCATATAGGAAGACGTTTTTGTAAATAGGGCTTGGCGTTAAAGGGTTAAGTGAATATGTGCATACATACACTCTCTAATGTGTATATTATAGAGGAACCATAGAATGGGTATTCACTTTGATTTGCAGCTGGTATGATCGCACTTTTGAGCTGTGTTTGTGAATAAGAACAGCCACTGTGAAGAAAGGTTTCTGAATGGCCATAGAATGTAAGGTAACTATTAACACATATCTTTTTCAGACATTATGTGGAATACCCATTTTACATTACAGTGAAACCCCTTTGTTCTTTATTGTGCATTTTTCCTTTTTAAGTGTTTATTTCTCATACACAATTTCAGGTTTTAATATAAGCTATGTTTCTTTTAACAGGAATTCTGGTTGAGTCCTGTGAGGACATGAATATTGGAAGTAGTTTTTTTTTAACATACTATATGACATTTATTTTGGTCTAGAGAAATCATGACCTTTTTATTTTGTTTGGTGACTGGGGTGTTAGTCACCAGTATTGGTTTGTCTAGAATCATTAATTCCATCGATTGTGAGTCTGAGTTTCCTCTAGTTATGACTTCTGTTTTTATGGGATGTGAGAGACTCCATTTCATGACCATAGCTTTTGCTGAAATGCTTTTGTTAATTTTACAATTAAAGTCTAGTTTTGTATCTTAGCATTTTACTCTAGTAAGCCTTTGTTTGAGGAGTTGATGAGAGAGAAAAAATGGGCTGACCCAATGCTGGCCATTGCTACCAGGAAATTGTCGAGACATAAGATGATATGATATTGTTCTTAAAAGAGATGTGGAGGGAGATTATGACCCAATGTGACCTTGTTTTAGGGCATAATACATACATTATATATATTTATTTTTATAAATATTACTGCTGGGATGTATTTAGTGTAGGAATATTAGTCAGATTGACCTCAACAGAGAGCCTCTTTGTCCTGCAGGTAGGCCAGGCAATTCAAAATAACGATCACAGCAGTAGAGCCTTTTGTTTGCTGGGCAGTTTAAAAAACAAAATATGATATGGCATTAGGGACCTAAACCTCAGAGAGGTTTTCACTCAATAAACGGTGGTCTTAAGCAGTCTTTCCTTTAACCTATGTATTGGCGATGCTTTTGTGGTCGGATTGCCATTTTAGGTCAAGAGTAAGCCTCACCTTGTTTGGAAGGAGCGAGGTCAGAGAGAGACTAACAACGAACGAGGAAATACGCCGGTGTGTGCGGAACGGTGTCCCTTTGTTCCCTCACTCCACTTTTACTCCTACATCTATATTAATTAGTGAATCGGAAGACTGCCAGAATCCCGACTCTTGAGGTCCATCGTATGCACAAACGACTCGACGTTCAAGGTAAGTCCGATTCTTGTTAAAGCTTCGTCGATTTACTAGTAACTTTTTCTGCATTTCAAATTTCCTTTCTTTCATCCTTCAGCCACCACTTACGGTATATGTGTTCACGAGGTCTAGATTAAGTAAAATTATTATATTGTTTAGTGTTAGCCGAATTATCCCAGTGAGTTTCGGGGATTTAGGCAAGCAAGTCATTTTTTTCTTTTTATACTCTGGTATTCGTTATGCCTAAGCGTTCACTGTTTGGAGGAACTGCTGCATTGTATTTAATACCCTCTTAACGAGTAGAGATTCTTTGTATGCATCCGCAGTTGGTGTCGTCTATCATAAAGTCTTTATTCCTTGAATATTCTTTGTTAGGTTAATTACCCTTAACTGGCGACCTTTGGCTAATTAACGACTGTCTTTGAGGTGAATTCGTGGCTTCAAGTGGCACGTGTACTCTTGGCCTGCAGGGCGTGCAACTTTTAAATTGAACAATACATGATCAGCCAAGACACAGGTAATATATATATATATATATATATATATATATATATATATATATATATATATATATATATATATATATATATATATATATATATATATTATATATATATATATATATATATATATATATATATATATATATATATGTGTGTGTGTATATATATATATATGTATATATATATATATATATATATATATATATATATATATATATATATATATATATATATATATATATATATATATATATATATATATATATATATATATATATATATATATATATATATATATATATATATATATATATATATATAATATATATATATATATATATATATATATAATATAACTGAATCACGAAAATATGGAACGTGATGAATATATAAATAAAGATAAAATCCATGAAGGGGGAAACACTGGAGTGCTGCTGAGGCCTTTCGACGCCAGGTCCTTTACTTAGCAGACTGTTGCTAAGCAACGGACCAGCATCGAAAGGCCTCACAGCACTCCAGTATATATATATATATATATATTTTATATTATATATATATATATATATATATATATATATATATATATATATATATATATATATATATATATATATATATATATATATATATATATATATATATATATATATATACATATATATATATATATATATATATATATATATATATATATATATATATTATATATATATATATATATATATATATATATATATATATATATATATATATATATATATATATATATATATATATATATATATATATATATATATATATATATATATATATATATATATATATATATATATATATATATATATATATATATATATATATATATATATATATATATATATATATATATATATATATATATATATATATATATATATATATATATATATATATAGGTGATGCAGAGGAACCGATGCAATGTTGAACTGCTGCTGATCAGAGCATCATTCGGTCATCGGTCATAATTTGCAGTTGTAGGTTGAATGTTCTTTCATCCGCTTTCATGGTTCCCCTAGTTTTAAAAATTTCTTTTGCAGCCTTGCCACTGACTCTGCAGTGTCATCTTCATCATTTACAAGAGTTTCCTTCACTTTAAACACGCGCTTTGTAAAAGCCATTTTGCTAATTCTCCTTTGGTTTGCAGAATCATAAGGTCATGGCAATCTTTAAATTTTTTATCAATCCTCCGTGAAAATACTTTAAATTCTTACAACTTGTCCATTTCCTAAATACCCACACCATTGAAACTAAATTATTGCTCGGTTTCTAAGTATAGTACAACTGCAATGAAAACAATATTTTGCGACTGAGGAAAATTGTATTTAAGAAAATTATATAAAAAAAGATTATATATAGTCTTTATAACACTGCACAGTGGATGCATGGGGTAACTAACAGCTAAATTGACTCTCGCGAATAGTTATGCTCATTTTCAATGTATCATTCCTGTTTTTAAGCACTTTTTTTTTTTTTGCCGAGTTTAACTGAATTCTCTTTATGGTTCAAAAATTCACCACCATTACCATCAGGCATGGCCTTCTTCCACAAGTTCATGCAGTGTGAATATCTCGACCTTGTGAAGATACTCGGAACTAGGGCAAAATCAACATAAAATAAATTATTATTTACATTGTCTTTTTATATATATCAACGTATCAAATATCATTATTGCACATCCAGACAAAATAGATAAATAGCCAACTTGTGTCCGCATGAACCTTGTAAGTATGACAGCTTAAAATAATCATTATAATCCTTTTTCTGCCCATTGCAACTATAAAGTAGGAAAAATATTAGTAAATCAAGTAAAATATGAGGGGTTTCATAATTTCCCGTATTTCCTCAAGTTTACCATCATCTTTAATCTTGAGTTCATATTCATTTGTAATTTTTATTTGAACCTCACAGAAAAGACAGATATGACATAAAATTATTTCAGAAGTCAAAACTATCACTATATTGGAACTGGGCCTCCACACTGAATTTCTCGCAGATGTCAATGATCAGGAGTGCCCGTCCTAACAGAAAATGGAAGGACACTTTATATGCGTCTCCAAGCAGGTTCCATCCAAAACGACCATTCTGTTATTGGTGATATTACATTGAACTAAAATCCGCGTAGATCCACGTAGGAGCTGTAGCTCAAAGTACATCTCATCAGGGGAATCAAAGGGAAGGGCATCACACTCAGGTACATCTATTTTACCAACTAGAACATCTAGAAAGGGAAGCTTGTTATTTTTTTTTCATCAAGTTTCCTTTTCTAGATGTTCTAGTTTCCAGAAATGAGCAAGGCTTTTACACGGGTGCTTTTAGAAAAATTACTTTTACTGGTTTAGGCATCAGCTTTTATAGTTCTTGTTTATATAATTTGAATCTCAATGCTATTCAACTCTCCTCCACAGGGCCTTCACTCATACCTCTGATTGGTTTGCATTTAATGAGGAAATTAACTTTTATCCCAGTGTCTTAAAGATAACTGCTTCCTAGACAAACTACTGTCTAGAATGCTTAAGAAAATGCTAGATGCTCCGTTCATAGAGGTGCCAACGGTTTTGACAGCACCAGATTAAAAATGTTTGCTTGCCTCCTTTCTTTTCATGATGACATTTTCAGAAAATGTTCCTTGCAATTATACAAAAAGAATTGTTGGCGTTGAACCTTAAAATCCTTCCAAAAAATCCATTTACAATCGAATTGAATTAAATTGAATTGGATATAGAATTAAGGCCAAAGGCCAAGCACTGGGACCTATGAGGTCATTCAGTGCTGAAGCGGAAATTGACAGTGAAAGGTTTGATAGGTGTAACGGGAGGAATACCTCGTAGTTGCACTATGAATCGATTGTTAGGAAAGGGTGGAAAGTAAGTTGGATGAAAGAGAATATGAAAGGAGGTACAGTAAAAGGAACGAAAGGGGTTGCAGTTAGGGGCCGAAGGCACGCTGCAAAGAACCTTAAGTAACGCATACAGTGCACCACAAGATGTGCACTGACGGCACTAACCCCACCCTGGGACACCGGATCTCTATTCAAAATGAAAGACCGCCGTAGTCCTCTTCGAAAATCTGATGTTATCTATACATATACGCGCCCGAGATGTGATCACAGGACTTATGTGGGTTGTACGAAGAGGTTACTGAAAGTCAGAATAGATTACCACAGGGGCGTAAGTTTCAGAACTGGCAATTGATTAACAAGCCCAGAACGATCAAATATGAGGAACCACTCTAAGTTATGTAAAATGTATATCGATGATAAGGACTTGACAATTATGTGTCAAGTACATAACGAAAACAACCTAACAATCTTGGAGTCAATTATGATAAAAAAAGATAATTCCGTCTCTAAATACACAATCCTCCTCTGTTTAGTTGTTTATCGCCCAAGGTGCGTTATTTGTTTTTATGACATTCTTTTAGTTATTGCCCGTCCTTTTCGAGGATAAGGTACAGAATGGCCTTAGTATTTATTTTTTTTTACTGCGTTTAGAATTTTACAGATATTTTGTACATAATTTTAATGTTTAATATATTTCCTATTTTAAGATGTCTCTAAACTTTTTTCTAATTTTTTACATGCTGATGTTCATAGAATTTTATTAAATGTTGAGTAATTTTCATGGATTATATAGTGCTTGGTTTTAATACTCACGTTTGTATTTTTAGTCTAGCCTTGAGGATGTGACTGTAAGTCGTGAAACGTTGGAAAAATAAACGTACCTGAGTAAAATGTCTTTCCCTTTAGTTCCTTATATGAGATATATATGTATGATATATAAAGATATTTAATAACACACCAGGTTATTGAAGAAAGTTCTAACTACGGCACATTCATACCCAGTGTGTTATTTAGCTAATGTAAACGTATTTTTGCGCGCAGCCTTTTGCTTTGAGTGCGATTTCTTAACGTACTTTGTTACTGGTGATACGGATGCATGCACACTGATTACAAAACACCCCTCTCCCACGTCTCACAACTCATTATGTCTTTGCCAATGCAGAAATAGTCACTCTTTAACATATTACATCTTTGTATCTTTTTCTCACAATTCGAATCTTAGCAAGTTTCATAATTATATTTTTCATCATAAATTTCCTCTCACTTGATCCACACACGCATCTTCAATAAAACTCATATTTTTTTCTAACCTTTCTTTAAGTTAAGTATACCTTAGTTTAACCAGACCACTGAGTTGATTAACAGCTCTCCTAAGATCCATACCGCACACAGTTTTTTTTTTTTTTTTTTTTTAACGATGACGTTAACTATGAGAAGATAAATTCATGAGACACTTCGGTGGTATTACCGTCCAAAACGGGACTACAACACTCCATCATAGATTTCGGTTCTTCTAGACCTACTACATCTGTGGGCTAAATCATTAGCGCTTCTTCTTTCAGCAATTTTCTGTCCGTACCTCTTTCCACTGGTACATAGTAGGAGGACTGCAGACATAAACGTAAACAGACCTGGTTAAAAACACTTTATAACACGCAAGATTCAATTATTATGATAGGCTACATTAAACTCCAAAGGGAGATAAAAAAAAGTATTTGATTACTTTCGTCATTTGTTCATAGATTTTTGGGCACTGATATCAGAAACCCATCAAGTTATATATTATAAAAATACTAGTAGTTTTAAGCTTAGTACCATTGTATTATATATATATATATATATATATATATATATATATATATATATATATATATATATATATATATATATATATATAATATATATATATATATATATATATATATATATATATATATATATATATATATATATATATATAATATATATATATATATATATATATATATATATATATATATATATATATATATATATATATATATATATAAATAAAATATAATCCAATTTCTCCTTTACAAGCATTATTATTGTGTTATGCGATGGTGGAATTTATATACTTATTATTGGCCTTTTGGATTCTGTCGCATGTTTTCTGGAGCTAAATTGAAACTGCGTAGGAGAGCAGATCTATATATTTTTATGGAGTTTGTAGTTTGATCTTGTTGAGAGGGTAAGAGTTTTTATCACGGACCGCTTGTAGCAAAGAAACACTAAGCCTGTTATGGAATGACTACTGTTACCCTATTTTTACATTGATCGGAGTAATGTATTTTCATTTTATAAAAGGATTAAGCTATTTTTACATTTAGAGTGGACTATGCTGTATTTAGATTCTAAAAGATTTAAAATGTTTTTACCTTTTGAATGGATTAGGCCTTCTTTACAGTCTGGACAGATTAAGTTATTTTACATTCTGAATAAATTAAGATTTTCTATTAACATTCCAGGTAGATTAAACTATTTTTTTATTCTGAATGGATTAGGCTACTTTTCCATTCTAAATGGATTAAGCTGTTTTTACATCCTGTGTAGAATGAGATATTTTTACGTTCCTTATGGATTAAACTATTTTGGCATACTGAAAAGATTATGATATTTTCCTTTATTGACGGTTTAAGCTGTTCTTCATCCTGAACTCTTTCTCACCTTCCAACCAAAAGTTTCTCAGAGTAAAAAAACTCAACTAATTAAAAAATAAATATTTAAAAAGGAGAGAGAGAGAGAGAGAGAGAGAGAGAGAGAGAGAGAGAGAGAGAGAGAGAGAGAGAGAGAGAGAGAGAGAGAATATATTTCAAAGCAAGATTACCTGAGAAGTGGTAACTTACACACGTGCACACACTCACCTATATCTTCATATGTTTTACAACAGATAAGCAAACATGAGGGCGGCAACATCCAAGAGTCAGAGGTAGAGAGAAAATAGACGTGCAGAGAAAATTTTCATTTAAAAGCTTACTTAGCAAGAAGTAACCTGGCAAGGTGAAATTAATTTCGATGGCTCATTCGTTGTTTCCTGAAAATCTCAACATATCGTTGGTTAAGAAAGCGCAAATTCCCTCATGTGGACCTACTATGTGGATTTTAGTTCAATGTGATATCACCAATAACAGAATGGTCGTTTTGGATGGAACCTGCTTGGAGACGCATATAAAGTGTCCTTCCATTTTCTGTTACGGCGGGCACTCCTGATCATTGACATCTGCGAGAAATTCAGTGTGGAGGCCCAGTTCCAATATAGTGATAGTTTTTGACTTCTGAAATAATTTTATGTCATATCTGTCTTTTCTGTGAGATTCAACTAAAAATTACAAATGAATATGAACTCAAGATTAAAGATGATGGTAAACTTGAGGAAATACGGGAAATTATGAAACCCCTCATATTTTACTTGATTTGCTAATATTTTTCCTACTTTACAGTTGCAATGGGCAGAAAAGGGATTATAATGATTACTTTAAGCTGTTATACTTACAAGGTTCATACGGTCGTAAGAAGGCTATATATCTATATTGTCTGGATGTGCAATAATGAAATTTGATACGTTGATATATATAGAAAAACGATGTAAATAACAATTTATTTTATGTTGATTTTGCCCTAGTTCCGAGTATCTTCACACAGTGGAGATATTCACACTGCATGATTTTGTGGAAGAAGGCCATGTCTGATGGTAACGATGGTGAATTTTTGAACCGTAAGAGTGGAATTCAGTTAAACCGGCAAAAAAAGTAGTGCTTAATAACAGGAATGATACATTGAAAAATGAGCATAAATATTCGCGAGAGTCCATTTAGCTGTTAGTTACCCCATGCATCCAGTGTGCAGTGTCATAAAGACTATATATAATCTTTTTTTATATAATTTCCTTAACTACAATTTTGCTCAATCGCAAAATATTGTTTTCATTGCAGTTGCAGAATACTTAGAAACCGAGCAATAATATAGTTTGAATGGTGTGGGTATTTAGGAAATGGACAAGTTGTAAGAATTTAAAGAACTTTCAGTGAGCATTGATACAAAATCTAAAGCTTGTCATAACCTTACGATTCTCCAAACCAAAGGAGAATTTAGCAAAATGGCTTTTACAAAGCGTGCGTTTAAAGTCATGAAAACTCTGTAAATGATGAAGATGACACTGAAGAGTCAGTGGCAAGGCTGCAAATGAAACTTTTAAAACTAGGGGAACCATGACAGCGGATAAAAGAACATTCAACCTACAACTGCAAATTATGACCGAATGATGCTCTGATCAGCAGCAGTTTAACATTACATCGGTTCCTCTGCATTCCCAAAATTTGTCACCCAATCAATTCACAGGAGTTGTAAGAAATATCCACACCGTCCTTGCCAATGGCATCCTAACAAATTTTGGTAACAGTTATTATATGAAGAAAAGTCTGCTATTAAAGTGCTACGTGGGTTTGGCATGATAATTCTTATCGTGAACTGGTACATTTCAAGTGGCTGACAGCACTTACGGTTGCTTGTCGTACAGACAGGGCGGAAAACAATGCTATAATATACTTTGAGTAGCTACAGACATTTTAGAATTAAATATATTTATTTCCCAAAGGACTCTATTACGTTCTTGCTGTAACCATTGGTTTAACATATCCTCAGAAGTAGTTACTTAGCCACTGCGCCATGCTCCATTGGACTTTGTTGCTACCATGCCGCGCAGCTATCTTCTACGGTGTTATGTGTTTGTCATACAGCCGCGACCCTAGAAATCACTAGGGATGTTAAAGCTACCCAAGACTTTAATCACACCGAAGTAAAGGCTGCTGTTCTCAGGGAGATTCTGAATACTGCATCCATGTTATGTAAAAATTTAGTCTTGTATCTTATATTTGCTGGTTATCAATTCCCCTGTGATCATGTAACAACGTTTTAGTTTAATATGGTTTGACTGACATATTGCATTCCTAGTGATAAGCTATATTATATCTACTAATTAAACATCACAAGAATTTTTAAGAGATAAAAGTTCATATGCGTTCATTTATTTTACTACTTCTCAATTACTGAATTATAACCAAATGACACAAGGTTTTGTAAAACTGAGGATGAAATATAATAAACAATGTTTATAGAAATTGAAATATCAGATTTTTTCACGCACACATAATCATAATCCAAGTTTTTGAAAAATGCAAACTTTGAGTTCAATAGAACAGTTGAAACGAGTAGTGTATGATTATGTAGGAATAGTTTATATATATATATATATATATATATATATATATATGTGTGTGTGTGTGTGTGTGTGTGTGTGTGTGTGTGTGTGTGTTCAGTGTACAATATATATATATATATATATATATATATATATATATATATATATATATATATATATATATATATATATATATAGATTTATATATATACATATGCATATAGATATATACATATATATATGTATATATATGTATATATACATACATATATAAAGTATATATATATATATATATATATATATATATATATATATATATATATATATCTATATATATCTATATATATATATATATATATATATATATATATATATATATATATATATATATATATATGATATATATATATATATATATATATATATATATATATATGTATAGGTGAGTGTCGTGTGTAAAAGGGTATTACTCAATCATCGGTTAAGACTTTTGAGTAACCAGATTCATCTTGAATTGCAAGAAATCATTAAGAAATAACATGAAAAAGACTGAAAAGTATTAATCACTTTGTCACCAAGAAGTTTGTTGTTGAATTAACGAAATATTTTACAAGTAGTTCACTGGAGAATTTGGAAATCACATGCACCACAGAACCGGCATAAACTTCTTTGCTCCTTTGCTACGGATAATAGCACTCATTGGTTCCTAAGTTACCATTTGCTCGACAGCAGGTTTCCCTGTTCAGACTGTGTAATAATCATGCACGTGTGCAAGTATTAAAGAAGTAAGAAAAAGAAAAAAAAAAAAGAAACTGATGCTTTAAGAGTATTAATAAGAGGGCTTTAACGTTAACTTCTAATTGGCTTGCTTCTCTATCAACCATACAATTTATACTGTTCCTAAATTGGATTTTTACGCTAAATTTCCGTTTTTACTGGATGGGATTTTTAGAAAAAGCTCTTCTTAATATACAAAATAAGTATGGAGCCATTAACGTCCATCTCATGCCTATTTAAAGCACCATCGGTTCATTATTCAATTGCAAAAAGAGTCCATGCCCTTATATGTACTCCGTGTGTGTGTGTACAGCTCTATGTGTCCTAATAGTAATTTAGGAATTTATATTGGATCCCCCAAGAAGCTTCTTTTGAAGGTGCGCATAGACTCTCATCGTGAAATGAGCTACTGGACAGGCAGTAAAAAGTAAAATTTCAAGCCCGAGTTTTCTAATATTAGGAACCAATCGAAAATGTGTAAAATATCTATCGAGAATAAAGATTTTTCAGTTTTAGGGCGAGTCTCCAACAGCCATCAACTGGCAATTCTAGAATTAATACTAAATAAACGACTAGTCCCTTCGTTAAATAGCCAAACCTCTGCCGGCGGCCAGGCACACTACCTTCCTTGTCTATCTTGTCAGTCCTAACATAGTGACGGAATAGGTTGATTTAGCTTTGCTTGTCTTCTGTATGTTTACATTTGTTAAAATACTTTTTTATTGATTTTGTGGTATTTTACTTATTTTTAAGTCGTTCTTCTTAATGGTTTACGTTCGCATTCATGGTACATTTGTAATTTGCAATTTGTGTGTGATTTATATTTTTTTTGTACAGCCGTCGATAATGCCTTAAAGCCATCATACATGAGTCTGGAATAAATAACGGTTTTTAGCAAAAAAATTCTTTGTCTCCCTCCTTACAGATGTATATCCGTCTGTGGCATCCGCTGTTTGAATATACATACATACATACATACATACATACATACATACATACATACATACATACATACACATTATATATATATATATATATATATATATATATATATATATATATATATATATATATACATATATATATATATATATATATATATATATATATATATATATATATATATATATAATAAAATAATAGCCTTACTAGAGCAATAAAAATAGTTCCTGAAACTGAGATATAGATATTTTCAAATGTCTAAAGTTTTCATGGTGAAATGGAAAGAAAAATGTAATAATCTTAAGTGACACAAAACAGCAGCGGTAACCTTCACAAAAGCTCTCCATATTTAAAAAGCAACAAAAAGTTAGACGCTTCCTGGTTAATCTGCAGGGTTCAAGAAAAAGTTATTCTTGAAGGCTAACAGGAAAGCAACTGGAAAGTTATAATGGCCTCCAGTGACCTGAAGAGCAAAAGTTATAAAAAGTTATAAAAAAATGAATACTGAGACTCACTTTGACCGCATTTGGAAAGTGACATTTCGTACCTATCTGAATAGATTCCACTTAACCCCTCAGAAGAAGAAAGTTATCGAGTGGATCATGAAAGCAGTTTCCCTCAGGTTTACAGAACAGGAATGCAGTGAAATAAGGAAGCTTTTAAGGCACCGGCAAAGTAAAAAGCTAAAGGTAGCCTGAAATTCTGAAAGAAGTTACGACTTCAGGGCAATTCGAGGAGTATGAACATGGTTTTATGGAGTTCAGGTACCAGTTCAAAAAGTAATGTTATGGGACGTTACAAAGAACAAAGAGGAAAAGAATGACTCTTTATTTTTATGATATTAAAAGAGATCCTGAAATACACGCTTATTTTTACAGAACTTAACATCAGTGGCAACAGTTGACATGATTAGTATATGACTATGTAGGTATATATATATATATATATATATATATATATATATATATATATATATATATATATACATATATATATATATATATATATATTTCCACACACACACACACACACACACACCGTATCAGGACACCACCCCCGGTGGACAATTACCCCCATGGCCAATTACTCCCTGAGGACAACTACCCCCTGTGACAACTACCCCCTAGACAATTACCCCGAAGACACTAAGTCAGCTTGAAACCATTTAGAAATAAAACGGTAACAAAATTTTCAATATTTAATTGCACTTAAAGTGCAATTAAGCGAGTAAGTAATGAACAATTGTATTATGGTTTAAGTATATTCGTGTTGAGAGGTTGAAAATGAAGAACTACTATTGTATGAATATTTATTATTAAATGTATATATATATATATATATATATATATATATATATATATATATATATATATATATATATATATATATATATATATATATATATATATATATACATTTCTGGCTCAATGTCAGGCCGAGCCCAGGTTCAATTGAGCGTTGAAGTTTATGTTAAGTTATAAAAGCATGTCGGAACTCGAGTGGAATTGCACACTAGGAATTACCTGGGCAAGCTAACTGCTTACATACCAGTGTGTTTTTCCCAACTTCCCGATTCAGCAATGACCCAATTGACAGGACTTCATGTGAGTTATCCCTTCTGAGTAATATGATAGAAATAATCAAGTCACAATCACTTGTGAAACAGAAATAAATTTCTGAGTCGGGAGTTGGGGAAAACACACTGGTATGCAAGCAGCTAGCTTGCAGAGGTAATTCCTTGTGTGCAGTGGCAGTCATGTTCCAACTTCTTTTATGACTTGTATGGCCTAGTGGGCAGTGCCCTTTTTCTATATATATATATATATATATATATATGTTGTTATATATATATATATATATATATATATATATATATATATATATATATATATATATATATATATACATACATATATATATATATATATATATAAGATATATATATATATATATATATATATATATATATATATAAATATAATTCAACATGATGGTGAGGCTATCCTCAGCAGTAGAAAGCCAAGCCATGTGGAAGTAGTCTGTGCAAGAAACACACTCACTTTATTCCTTATACAGCGACGTTTCCAGACCAATGTCTCATCATCCAGGCTAAAATCAAAGATAAAAAACTGATAAGCAATACAGCACAACAAATTATTTTTTGTTGACATGCAAAATACATTGAACAAAGTAAGGCAAAGTAAGATACATCGTTGAAATAAAAATCACGCTACAAGAAAAGAAACATATTTAAAATTAAGAGTAGTTAAAAGGCACCTTGTCTCAACGGAGTTCAGTTGCTGTATAGAAAATGCAATCGTAAGTACACAAGAAGAAGGGGTTATTTAAGCTTGTGTACAAGGGAAATTGTAGGATGAAGAGTGGTTGTTTAATGTGGGAACTAGTTTCTTTATAGCTAGTTATAGCTGTTATGCTGTATTGCTTATCAGTTTTTTATCTTTGATTTTAGCCTGGATGATGAGACATTGGTCTCGAAA
>NC_089761.1:6106291-6126291 GCF_040412425.1 Macrobrachium rosenbergii
TCTTAAGGGCTTTGTGCGTTTGTATTCCGCAGTTCATTGACGATGAGATTAAAAATATTTATAATATTGCTTTGAAACTTAAATACCCAAGGACTTTTGTAGGCGTAGGATGTTAAAGAGCAAGGAGTACATTTTATTTAACTAATAACAAACTTGAATTTAGTAAGAATAATATTCTCAAATTACCGAATGATGAAAAGTTTTTAGAAATTCCTAGAATTTTAAATTTTTCCAACATAAATGTTGTTTTCAGTCATTTTAATGTTAACAGATTAGTAATAAAAAAATTCCCCTAAAGATGTTTCTGGCTGCATCTATGAAATTCCTAGTAAAAAGTGTGATAAAATATATTACGGACAAACGGGAAAATCACTTTCACAACGAATCAAACAACACCAATATTCCGTAAGAACTGGCCAAATAAAAAATGCATTATTCGTACATACGAGAGATTTAGATTATACTATCAACTGGAGTGCAGCAAGATCTTTAGTCCCGTGTAACGACACAGTTAAAAGGAATATCACTGAATCTTGTTTTATCAAGTCAAATAACGGATGTGTTCTGAATTTAAGTCTTGGTTTCTTTAAACTTGATGCCTTCATAATTAAAAACGTTGCTCATAAATATAAGCAACAAAATTAGTATTCAGTTTTATACATGTTTCTAGATTCTGAATGGGTGAAATTCTGTATCTCTTATGGTTAAGTATATGGCTTTAGTTTGTGACCACATGATCTTGGATTATCTCTTTGTTTATTAACCCTTTGACAATTAACCATCCGGTATTCTTGTTCTTTTTGTTTACCTTGTGACCTTCTTTTCAACTGTGCCTCATTTGTGCCAGACGACGAGTGAATAAACAACACGTAAAAGAGCTTGGTACTTCTGCCTGTCATTTTCCTGTGGTATTCGCTTTTATACTGAAGTTACGTGCATCTACTGTGATTTTTAAGCACAGCCACGCACACACACAAGCACACTACACTACACACTGTGTGTGTGTGTGTGTACATACACACACACGCACACACACACACACACACACACACACATACATATATATATATACATATATATATACATACATACATACATATATACATACATACATACATACATACATACATACATACATACATACATACATATATGTGTGTATATACGTGTGTGTTTGTTTGGGGATATGTAAATATAGTAAATATGTACATTTAAAATAAGTATATTAAGAAAAGAGATATAATAAGAAAAACACATTTAATATAATTTACACAGATTTAAAAGAATACCAACAAAAAGCAAGGGACAAATGCCGCACGAATCGCAAAATAAAATGCAAATAAATCATTTGGTAATTGAAAACTGAACGGCTGTTGACAATAATTCTCCATTGATCATTGGTCAGGCACATCAGGAATAAAAATTGGACGGCAGTCGTAATCTTTTGTTTAGAATTTTTGCATTGGAATCTAATTCGTCTGTTATATCTGTCTATTAAAAATGCAATTTTCTCTAATCGTCGGTGCTGCTATTGTCACATTAAAATGAAAATCCAGCATTTTCACAAGCAGTAATAGTATTACTAACAAAAATAGTAAGACTGGTTATATTCATTGGGGAAATATTTTTTCTTACGTTAGCTTCATTCCTTTACCTAAAGATTTCTAGGACACTGTTATCTTTTGACGAACGTTTGTACCTTGAGATATACGTGCTTTTAATTACATAATTCTCAGTTCACTTAAATTACGGCTCTCCAAATCACGCGATGTCAAATATCACTCACTAAATGAAATATGAAACAACCTTTCTTAGTCGCTTCATGTCCTTTGCTATACAAGGTAAGGTATTGCTATTCAGGTTTAGTGTAAACTTATTCAGATGCGGATTGTCTCCCTTATTAAAAAAATTTTCACTTTCATTTCATTTCATCATTATGAGAGCGAATTATGGTGGTCTGACATCCGGCCAGCGGACGTTTTATCGAACGAGCATTTCACGGACAAGATGTCAACTGAAATAATTTTTGCCCCAATGGACAATGTAGTCTTTCGTTGTTGTTTACATGATACGTTTATCAAGGAGAACTGTTTATGAAATTTTTACATGTGCAGCCTAGGTACAGTTAAATGTTATCACTTGCCACTAATATCAGTTGATATTGCACTTCTTTATTTTGTCTTAGGTGTATGTCCAATAAACAATGTAAGCTGTTGCTGAGATATACCACAACGCAAAAGCAATTTTACCCATTCAAAAATTCGTTTGGTGAGATGTCCATTCAGCCTCAACTCTGCAGTGAGGTTCAGTCCAACGAATATCTTGTCATTCAAGTCTTCAACCACAGGATGTTTTGTGCATAAAATATATATTTACACTTATAGATTGTTTCACCTTTCACGCTGTCTTTTCCCTTTTCTGTGCATTTTCCCTTATAAGATCCCCCATAAATTGTGCCCGCTTCTCTCTAGGTCACATTTTCAATTTAATCACAACATTAATTTCCGTTGATTTTTTCGGAGTGATTTTAAACCTACAGTGAGATAATCTATAAAGATATTATTGTTTCAAAACACAACTCTTCCTAATAACTTACTAATGAAAGATAAGAATTCATTACACCACCATGGAAAAAGCATGTCATTTCATAATTAAAAATAAAAAAGCAAGAAAAAATGCATTAAATGACTGAACTGCAATTTCAAACTTTCAACTGCTTATAGTCCAGTTTCCAATCTCTGGGGATATGAAAATATAACAAATTTTCATGAGAGATAAAAATAGATATTATGGATGATCTTATTATATTAAACATCAAAGTCGTTGGCTGATTATATCTATATGCTTAAGTATAGGAAAATATTTCGATTTAAGTCGATTTTATACTTTATGAGTTTAACTGTCAAGTATCAATGGTTATGATTTGATTTAAATTGTAATTTTTGTAATAAGCGTTACATGAATATTAGATTTTTAGCTCACTTAATATAACTGTACCTATATATAAAGGTCATTTGAATATCCAACATTGCATATTTGCATAGAGGAAACTTGCGTTACTTCTTTCCTAATTTTCAACAGAGGAGCAAAGGATGTGAAAACGGCGAACAATTTCAGTTCAATTCACTTTCAGCATTATGTCATTTCAAGCCTTCCTTACTTTCATATCATTCCTATGAAACTAAACAGTAAAACGTTTAACTAAAATTTCTGAAATTTTGTGAGGTGATTTACCCACTTCACATGATAATTTCAAGGAAATTGTCAAATAAATATCAATTTATAATTTTTTAAGGGGTAATTTTTTAAGTTTTTATTGATTTTGTAAACTGTAAAAAAATACTTAGTGTTCATATTTTCGTGGTTTATTTGTCTCTTAAAAGCGTCGAGGGTAGTGTTACAATTTGTTTTACCAAACTTTCCTTACAGGAGTTGTATTTTTTTTTTTATTAAAGTTTTATTTGTAGTTCTTTCTAATATAAACTATCAAAGAATAAAAATGCAAAATTAATTTATCGCTGGCGAAAGCTTCTCTAATTCCTCTAGGTTTCACCACTTCTAACATTTTACAATGTTATTGAAAGTCATGAATTTTAGCCTATTGAGACCACAATACGCTTAAATTTATGAAAAAGCTTTTAAAAAACTAATCGGAGTTTAATTATCCTTTGCACAAACATTTTTTTCCTGGGCACATAATCTATACCATTTAACGTCATTTGTGTATCTTAAAAACCGAATTCCATAGTTGAAAATAATTCATTATTTTGAATTGCCTTTATCTCCATTCAGTCTTTTCTGAACTCCCAGAGGTATCCTTTCGGGATGATTTTGAGGTTTTAAATAATAATAATAATGCTAATAGACTCACAATTTCGTGAAAAACAATCTGAGTAATAAAAATCCACAATTATATAGTAAATATATTACTATGTAAAATGAACCAAAGACTTTCGAACACCTGAACGGTGTTCCTCATCAGTGTTAACGTTAAAATGCAAAGTGAGGGTAGTTTTCTTATGAAATACTTTTTAAAAAATGGGGGCGGGGCGAGAAGATAACAGCCCATCACAGAAGTGCTGGTTCGGGTGTTATGTTATATCAAATTCAACAGGCAGTTGCGCCAATCTCCTTGATCTTCGTACTGCGATGTTGCATCTGCCTGCGCTGCATAGGTGCCATAGTCGGAACCATCCACAGGGACGTTGGCTATCTGGAGAGAGAGGGGAAAACTACCCTCACTTTGCATTTTAACGTCAACACTGATGAGGAACACCGTTCAGGTGTTCGAAAGTCTTTGGTTCATTTTACATAGTAATATATTTACTATATAATTGTGGATTTTTATTACTCACAATAATAATAATAATAATAATAATAATAATAATAATAATAATAATAATAATAATAATAATAATAATAATAATAATAATAATAATAATCTTTATTGCAGCTCAGGGCCATATACATAGGCCTATACGTGTACTTCAGCCTAACTTTTCCTTTGCAGGGACATTCTTCAAACGAGTGTAGAAATTGAACATAATTTCACAAGGCGCAGCCATATTTTTTGCTCTACAACGCTGTAGACCCTGGTTTTGTGCTCCCCTCCTCAGTAAGGACAGCAACCGGTGCTCTAGTGCCTCCATAGGGCATTCTGGACAAGAGCAAACGCGTGGCTCACTCTCATTAGTCTCTAAATATTTGTTTACTTTGGGTGACTAACCTTTTCCCAACTTCTAGAAATAATTTGATTTCCTGTTTACATGAAACATGATGGAAATACATAGCACAAAGATTCCAAAAATCTGCTCAACGTTCAGGCAAACAATAGGTAAATAGAATGCTTTACTGTCCAAACAAGGGAAAAAACTGAATTCCTTATTTCACGCCACGAATTGTTATACATGGCAGAATAAAACTGTAAAAAGGAACACCGAATAATTACGTAAACGGTAACAGTTATACGTAAAATCTGTGAAAAAATCCTCGAAAGGGGGTGCAACTCTGTTGGGGCCGTCCCTTTGAACAGAATAAAGGCCAGAGGACTGCGTAATATGCAAAAGTGACATAGGCATGACGTTGCTGAGGAGAACAGGATTTCGATAGTTGCCCCCAAAAATAAATATTTTTACTAATAATATAACCTTGAGTTCTTAAAATAATCAGTATAAAAATATTAAAATTGTACTACATATAGAGCTTACGCTCATATAACTGTTCAGTTTTAATTTTCTGTAAAAGAAAACTATTCATATAGCTATTTGTTTGTCCGTCCGCACTTTTTCTGCCCGCCCTCAAATCTTAAAAACTACTGAGCTAGAGGGCTGCAAATTGGTATGTTGATCATCCATCCACCAATCAGCAAACGTGCCAAACTGCAGCCCTCTAGCCTCAGTAGTTTTTATTTTATTTAAGGTTAAAGTTAGCCATGATCGTGCGTCTGGCACCGCTCTAGGTACCAAAAATACAGGCCACCACAACGAAGAAATTTCGGCGCATTTTTCATTTGTTTGTAGATGAAATTGAATTCTGTCCAAACTATACTTTTGCACCCATACAATGAATGGCGATTAAAAAATGTGAATGTTTATACCAGATCATATTTTCAAGAAATTCAGATGCCATAACCAGTCTAAAATAAAATATCCATGGCCTAAATCTCAATATTTCACGAAATAAGAAAACTAAGAGCTTATTTTTGTTCATCTCACTTTCGATGAGCATGTTCATATGCAAGAGCCCCTGCAATTTTATGCAGTCTTTTGTTTAAAACTTTAGACGTAAGAAATAAAAGAGGATCGCGTCTTGCGAAAGCATTTCTTTTTTATTAATAATCTCCGCTGGAATATTAGGCAATACTATGAAGAATTTTAACTTTTAATTCAAAGATTTATTCTCTTTTCATATAAAATTTTATAAAATTCGGACGTAAGTATTACAAACAAATCATCTGCCTTTTTAAAACATCCGTAAAAGTGTTCGTATTTTTGGAAAGAAAAACGCTTTGAATTTATTTTTGTATCAGCGAGGATAAGTGGAAAAACCAAGCGATTTCACATTAATGAGGGAAACCAACGATGAGAAAATTTTGAAAGAACCTAAACCAATTCCATTAAAAAAAAAATTAATTTACTATTTTTTCGATCAATATGCTCTACCTTTTATGAACCAGATCTATGTGTATATTACGAAGTAAAATATGTTATTGTAAAAAAAAAAATTCAGTCACATTTGAAGACAAGAGAGAGAGAGAGAGAGAGAGAGAGAGAGAGAGAGAGAGAGAGAGAGAGAGAGAGAGAGAGAGAGGTCATTTGAAATCTAAAATAAGAACTCCATTACCAGTACACCCCATTCCAACACCCTCCCTACACCCTATGCCAGATATCCAGTAATGGAATTCAGAATCGACAATGGACAGCCATATTCAATTTGTCAACCGCTCGGCTGCACACACGCTCCTCATTCCCATTCACCATATTCACTCATATGAGTCCAAAATGGGAAATATTTGTGTATACCAGTTTATATTTGTGGACGTTTATTTAGTTTTCGATTGTACGGAAATTCGAAGAGCATTTCCTAAATAAAAGATTAGGAGTGCAATTGAGGGACTATGTTTTGAACTGCATGCACTCTTAACAACAAACCACAGAACAAGATACCTATACGTGAATTAGGAATGAACAGGAGGAAGAAACGGAACTAAGCATGAACAAATATAAGTATACGAAATAACTGAATGAAAAAGCATTGACACTGGGAGTATTTTAAAACAAGGAGACTCCAAGAGAATGACCTCGTAAAGGCAATTAAATGTATCAAATGAGAAGATCCAGCAATCGTAAACATTAGCGCAAGATGTTCCAAACCTCAATCGACATGAAAATTAAGTACAAGAGGAAAGATGAGGAAGCTTTTCATCAGTTCATTTTATATTTTATTCTTAAGGAGTTTCTAATCAAAACACTTGCATTAGGAAGTTATTGTTATTAAACACAAATAAATTCTTGACAAACAATAATTCATTCTGATAAGAAAAGTTTTGGTGAATCATGGCTAGCTTCAATATTTGTAGTGCAGTGAAAGATCAATTTAAAACTTACAAGAAATTTCATCATTGCCATTATGAAACGCAGTAAAAAATAAGTCCACAATAAGAAGTCTTTGTTTGTTTACAAATACCAGTTGAATGAAAAATTATTTCAGTTGTAGCGATAAATATAAAACAATAAGTCTATACTTTTTTTAGTGCTTGAATATAATATTCTTCGGTGGGGAGAAAATAATTTAACCCAAAATTAGTGTATGTTATAGTGATGCTTCTTGTATAACATTTTTTCCAGATACACAGATATTAACAAACTGTGGCGCCCGTTCGAATGAGTGGTTTGTGTGCAGACTGCAACAATTACAGACCAAGCTCTATCTTTCTGATGCATAATAAGGTTGCTCAAAACTTTACATAAACTTGTAAAATCATGCACACTTGCCTATGTGTGTACGATTGGCAGTATATACAGTTTTCCTAAATTTTCCTTAATGATTACTACTGGAGTAGCAATATGATACAAGAAACAATTAATAACCTTGTAAATGGATGTGAATTCAAACTAGAAAATTTGACCTCATTAATCCTAAGATTATTGTTCTCACTTGTACATTTTGAAACAAAAGTGTTGAAACCCATATCCCCGACGTCATTTATATTCTAAAACAATTGACAACAGAATTTTTTATATAATTTGACTTAAGCTTACCTGGCACAGTATAGAGACCCAGTCTTTGTTGCTTCTGCGTCTGCTGTTAATTTGGGATATTACTGAGAGGCTTGAAAATAAAAAGATTCAGTATATAGATAATGTAGCTCTCATTATAGTTAATCGTCCCTCTCATTAGGAAAATTCATGAAGTTCCTGCTAGTCTTTAAAAAGAGTTAGAAAGGATTAGAACGGGTTAAGGATGCTCTGTAAAACCAAGAATTTTTCAATCAGCCTATCTTGTAATGCTTCAACACCAGGATTGGCTTTACCTACCAGCGCTGTACTCTATAATTCTGAAAATTTAGCAATACTATGTGTTACTTTTCAATCAAAGTTTTTTTTTACATCAGTTTAGATGTACATTCTTAATATTCTAACAGATACTAATCCTGTTAAATATATCATTAGCTTTTTAATTATTTGTTTTTATGCAGTTTGGAAGCAATGTGGAACTTTATCAAGAGGTTATACTGATTACTTCCTATTAGTGTTCTTTTATTCTCTTGCCTATGGCGATATAATGTAGTTGCCTCTTTGAATCTAGCTTTTAAACTGTTTCTTGTCTGTGTTATTCATAAAAGGTGATAGTAAGTTGTGCATGGATTTATCAACTTTTGGCCACTGTCCAGTTTTTGGGGTCAATTTGGAATTTAACCTAATTTGCCAGACCAAGCCTGTCATAACCGCCTAAAACCTTCTATGTATTACATTTTGGGAAAATAGAGGCCTCGTGTGGGAGATTTTTTTTTTACTAGAGTTCAAAGATGCTTACTCCTCTATTGTTGATCTACTGAAGATTTACCACAAAATCCCATGCCCATTGAGACTATATCCATGCCAAGGGAGCGATAAACTAATGGAGTTAGAACCTCACAATATGAATTTACGTCCAAACAGTTTAGGGTGGATAGGGCATCAATCTAAAGATACTTTTTGCCGTTACTCAGGAAAAAAAAAAAAATTTTGATTTAATTCCTTGTAAGTCGGATACGATTATCTTCATCAGTAGCAGAAGGTCAAGCAGCGAACTCTGAATATCGTGAAATAACAATGGAGTTCTTTATGTTCCTGGGGGGTGGTTTTTGTGGACTCGAGTGGGCAGATCGTCACCTCCTGTCACATACAAGAATGGTGTTTGTGTATGAGTTCATCGATTTATGTTGTCTCTGGTCATATTACCATTTTCTTTACTTTTTACTCTTATGAAACATAATACTTTTAAAATGGACGATCTTGCTTGCCTTATGAATCTTCTGATCTTGGAATGAATGCCTTGAGAATGGCCTTCGGCTTGGAGCACTTTCTCAATCCTGAAAGCCTCGGGAATATTAGCCGTTTCTCGTCCTGTCTTAATCTGAAGAGCTCGGTTTTTTTAACAAGTTTAACACAATCTTAAAAAAGATGAAAGTTAGCTGCTGAAGACCGAAAAGTTGAACAATATCCAAGATGGGAGAAGAAAGGCGTGTAATTATTATTTGGTCATTTTAGCACTTGAAAACTACTTATTTAGTAATTACTAAATGTACTCCCTCCTCTGAGGCTTCTTATAGTGTACAGAACAGTAATGGGTAATATTACCCCTACATTTCACAGGGTCATTATCTACGGCCAATCACCTCTACATATTTTCCTAGGGAATCTGCGTTGTTACTATCGAACCTAGTCAGGCAGTGATGTGTTCCTTCCTCTTGCCTTAAATTCTTATTACCTTTGATTTTGATCGTTTCTGAGACTAATTACAAGAAGGGGGCCAATTGCTGGCCTTATATAATTGGCTCTTACAGTGGAACTGTAAAGACTATTGGGTACTGAAAGTTTTTAGGAACTTTGCTCCATAAACCATATGGGCTCTATGTCAAAATTCATTAACTGATATATCTTTTTTATGGATTTGCATTTTAACATATCATATTATCTACTGCATTT
The DNA here is from genome assembly GCF_040412425.1 of Macrobrachium rosenbergii. NCBI lineage: Eukaryota > Metazoa > Arthropoda > Malacostraca > Decapoda > Palaemonidae > Macrobrachium > Macrobrachium rosenbergii. The sequence continues at coordinate 6,115,981 of NC_089761.1, forward strand.
TTTGTTCTGGCAAACAAATATTTCATGAACTAAGCTGTAGGTGGTTCTTCAGGTACAATTCTATTTGCCACATAATGATAATAATAGTAACGGATACTGACGTGTTAAACAGAGATCATTAAAAATATTGAAAAAAGTGAAATTTTTCTTTAAAATATATTTACAAATAGATAACTAAAGTCAAGCCATACTTAACCCAAAGAATATCAGATATTGTATAAGTTATCATAACAAGTCATCGTCGCAGCCAAAGAGAATCCACATAAATGGTTACATAAATTATCTGTGTTGAGATCATTTCATACCAGGTAGTGTGTGAAAAAGATGAAAAGGCTGATAAAAAAGCAAATGTTTCATATTCGTACAGTCTTTCTTTCCTGAAACCTGTTTAGCCCTTGCAATTCCCCAACGTAAAAAAAAATAAATGATGATAGCGACGGTATCGTAAGTCCAACGCTCCTACATGCAAGAACTTTTTTAGGGTCAATTTCTGTCCTGTACTTGCTCCTACCTTTGGTAATCCAGCCTGTGAGTGTGCTTATTATTAATTATATATATATATATATATATATATATATATATATATATATATATATATATATATATATATATATATATATATATATATATATATATATATATATATATATGCATATGTTGCATGGTATGGGCAATGACGAATTCTAGATAGTGAATACTTTTTTCATGGGTGATGCCGGGGTCTTAACTTTGAAACAGAAAATTATAGACGTAAACAAGAAGCATTGTCTAACCAATCACAGGAGTTTCCCTTTCGAGGCATAAGTGTAGGGCTTGTCGTCCTTCTCATTTCAAAAGCTCCCATCCATTTATGCCCTCGTCCTTTTCCTTCTCAGACAACAGGTGGAGGCAGCTGGGTGCTGCGTTAAACGAAAATCCGCTCACGTTCTGCCATAAATATCGCGGTGACTGGTAGCTGTCTTTGAGGAGCTTCCTTGAAAATGTATGATAGCTGTTTATGCAACTCTGAATGTTTTTCAAGTTTCCAAACTCTGTTTTATTTTTCGTGTTTCACGGCACTTTAAATGTTAAGATATTTGTGAATGCAACGGAGTGAGTTATTGTGCGTTTGTCTCTGGTAACTTCATAAAATGCATTAAAAGAAGCATAACGGCTTTGTATTATACTGAATGCTTTGCACAACAAGTAAGAGAGAGAGAGAGAGAGAGAGAGAGAGAGAGAGAGAGAGAGAGAATTATCAAAGATATCAAAATTTCTTTTCCGACATCGTCTTTTCCTTTGACCGAGTTATAAAAAAAGATTGTAGTACGTATGGATAAAACTGTTTGTTTTTAATGTTTACGTCAATAGTCCGACGAAAAATTATAAATACAATTTGTATTCTAGAAATGGATTTGTCTAGACGAAAAGGTATTGCATCCTACCTGTTAAGATTCAATGTAGAATTTAAACGTTCTAGTTTTGCCCAATATAAATTCATCACAAGAACGGAATACAGTAAATGCCAGATTCCTGCAATTTAGACGATACTATAGAATAAAATAAATAACTCTCAGCAGCGTTGGTGATATCTGACGGAAGTCATATTACATTAAAAACAAGTGTTCATTACCTTCACTGACGTCTTTTGCTCTATCTATTATAAGGCAAGACTGCCGCCTTCCAGTAAATCAGGAATGCAAAAACTACCCAACATTCTGCTATCGTCAGTTAAATGATCACTTAATCTATAATTATTTTGACCAATATGAAGTTTCTTTTATATCTAATTTTAAAATAATCTTCATTTTTATGCAGTTTAAAATGTTACACGATAGTATTATTCCCATTTCTTGAATTATTGTTATTTTATTATAACATGTAAAATGTATATAAGCATAAAAATGAAGGCTTCATTAGAGACTGTCTGAATTATAACTAAGTATTTAAGATAGTATTTTTGAATTGTGTAAATATAAATTCATACATTTATACACACACACACACCCACACACACACACACACACACACACACACACACACACACACACACACACACACACACACACACACACATATATATATATATATATATATATATATATATATATATATATATATATATATATATATATATATATATATATATATATATATACATCATATATACATCTGAAATATTTTCTGTTTAAACAGAATTGTGTCTAATAAAAGGAGCCCATAAAAACACCAAAAAGTAGAAGGTTAATGCTATATATTTCAGAGAACAACTGTCCCTCTCTAGACAAGTATTGAATGAAATAAGAATGACAGAAAAACGGTATTTATACCAAGAGTTCCAGATGTCATCCATTACGTCACTCCAATTGATAGCTTCTTAATCTTTTCAGTTCAATTATTATAGATTTTATCAATAATACCTGAGTCCCAAGATGCTTTTGAGAGGTTCATCATATTTCTTTGTTTAATCAGTGCTGATTCTACCATCTGTATTTTGAACCGACAATTGCTGCTATAAATTATATTTGATAAATTCCAGTTTATTCTGTGATATAGTTATCTATATGGTTCAAAACAGATGAGGTCTGTTGGCCATACCTTACTGAATGTTTATATTGCATTAATCTCTGGGGGAGTGATTTACCTGTAAAACTGATGTAGGATTGGTTACAGTCGAGGCAAGGGATTTCGTATACTCCTGTGTCTTTGGGATTGGCCTTTGTTGGATGTTAATTAGGGATTTGGCTAAGATATTTGGGTAGGTCAAGGCAAAAGGGTTAGAGTTTCCAAGTGTCTGTGTCAACATCTTAATGCGGTCCAGATGTGGGATTTTGATTTTATGGTTGGGGTCTCTTTAGTCTTGTTTTGAGGGGACGGTATAATATTATGTTTGCTTTATGGGTAGCTTTCTCAGTTATATGGTTAGGGTATTTCAAAGATGACAGCTGCTTACAGGTGACCTCTGGAATTCTTGGTATAAATATTAGTTTTCTGTAATTCTTATTCCACTTATTACTTGCTTGTCGAGGGGGAGAGTTGTTCTCCAAAATACTCGTATATAGCATTAACTTTCTACCTTTTGGCGTTTTTATGGGCTTCTGTTATTAGGTGGAATTCTGTTTTAATAGAAAATATTTCACAGTCATTTTGGCCCATTATGGAATTCAGTCATCTTTCTACGTTTCTTCGCTTACATCCAGAAGTCAAGCCTGTTTTTTGCAGGTTTGAAAAAGAACTGATCATACTACTCCTGCTGAAAAATCAAAAATACTTCTCAGAAGAATGTCTCAAGGAACAAATCCTTCCGAAAATGTACGGATTCGTGAGATGGACTCCGCAATCGGTCCACCTCCACCTCCCAAATCTGGTGAGATCTTTGTACTTACACAGACTGATACATGGAACCCAATCTAACCTTCGTCTCCTCACATCGGACAACATGTACAGGTATCTGGTTTCATTTTGGTCTGACATTGCTGCATATAATAGCGCTACTCATTCCGGCAAACTTTCCCGAAAGTTAAATAATCTAATAAATAATAGCGCTTGGAACAACCTTGAGCATCAAGATAAAGTTTTAAATTTATCTTACACCCCCCCCCCCACCCACCCTTTACCATAAACCAACGCTTAGTCTTAAATCTTGGTTTATCCTTTGCCTTCATGCCAGACCAGAAACATAAAATTTTTATAGTTGCTTTTGACAATTTCATGTCTGATAGAAATTACAGCCGGGAAGAAATATGTTTAAAAGGCATTTTACTAAGAGCATTAGCTGACCTTTACAAGAAATACCCTGTACCCTGTAAAATTTATGAGAGCCATCCGCTCCCTACAAAAATTAGATGTTGTTATAAGTAGAACCGACACAGACCGCAAAATCGTGATCATGGGCAAAAATTTTCACCTTGACAAAAACAACCAACTCCTTAGTTAATTTGTCATAAGTGTTTGTGTCTGGTATAAATACCGCTTTTCTGGAATTCTTATTTCATTCATTACTCGCCCGTCCAGGGAGAAAGTTGTCCTCTGAAATATATAGCATTAACACTCTACCTTTTGACATTTTTATGGCTCCTTTAATTATTATATATATATATATATATATATATATATATATATATATATATATATATATATATATATATATATATATATATATATATATATATATATATATATATATGAGGGAAAGATAACACTATGGAGGGTGGAATACAGGAACTTCTCTCAGAACCTGAAGTGCTTTCATTTACTGGTAGTTGTTTTGCTGGAACAATCTTTTTCCCATTGCTCTCCTGTATATATTGGTTTCACTGGTGGTTTTCTTTTGCCACTATTGTCAAGGGGGTTGATGTTTGTTGCGCTGGGCCTGACGTTTTCAATTAGTAATGCTGCAGCAAAGAGTCAGTAACTGGGCAGCGAGGAGTCAGCAGTTGGGCAGCACCAGCAGGTATGATTACCTGAGAGTCCATTTGGGATGGCCGACTTTACATGGATCCACGATCTTTGGAACAACTGCATCAGTGTTTGGCCATGTCTGAATTGTTGTATTGTTTACGCCTCGACAACTCTCTGGAGTTAGACTGTGTGTGGCTTCGTCCCTGTTGGCAGCATGTGTCTGTCTCGACAGCTCCCCTGAGTTTGTCTGTGTGTGTGACTTCATCCTTGTGCCTGATGAGGATGTTAATCCTGTTGTGGTTGTGTTTGTTAACCCTGCTGTGGTTTTGTATGTTTAATCCTGTTATGATTATTTCTTATTATTACTTACTGAGACAAAGAGCTCACAATAAGTGTAAGTGTCTAATTGCCTCTTTAGCGTTTTTGTTTAATGAATAGTTTTTTGTTATGATTTTTCATTAAAATTTCAGTGTGAGGGATTTACTGGGATAATGTGTATTTAACACTGTTTTTCATGTAATTATTTTGGATGTGTTGTTTTTGTTGATTCTCATTTACTAAATATTAATAATGCATTTAAGACTGTCTTTTTCTGTATAATGGTTGTTTTGGACGTTCGTCTTCTTTATATTTATGATTTTCAAAAACATCATCAAGAATAATGTCAGCCTGTTGACTTACAGAAACATACATCTGGTTATCTATTAAAAAGCAGAAAGACAAGCCTGGTTATGCGCAACAACAGCACCCCTCAGCAGGACCCTTATTGGTATACCGGTACTCATGCCCCGTTTATTGCCTGCTTCTACATCGGTATGTTTATCGTTTCTCAAAGGATTTCCTGCCACGCCCAAGAGGGGCTATCTTTAATCATGCCAGGACCGTTTTTAACCAGAAAATAGCAAGAAAAGACATAATCACGAACATCATAATTGACCACTTTCACCACACCGCCGCCTATTTTGGAAGCATTGCACTATTTTATCAACATTACGTCATTTTGGATGCCTGAGACATGCACCGTTTCCCCATAGCGTACGAGCAAATCAAAATTCGGCGTAGGATCGAAATTCTTCTCTTCATCCTCAAACTACAACGCCGCCGCACGCAAGACGAAAACAGAACTTGGATGGGAAGGCTCCGCCCGGGGTACATGCCCCTGGCAGCCAATCATAATTCAGCACCGATCATGACCTCCCTATAAATACCAACCCTGAGCACCTCGTTTCTTCAGACCTCCTGCAACCACGTCCAGAGGATGACCAACGAGCTGGTTGTACCTACAATAGAACTTGAACCCAGACGAACGATTTCTGATGGAATACTGTAATAAAAGACTTCCAATATTCCGCACCTGTCCTTTTGGAATATTTACTGACAACATCACTGAGCCTGAAAAGAATCATAAGGAGAATAGAAAAAAACACTATATAAAAATAAATTCGCATAATACAGCCATCCTTTTTAATAAAACCTGTTTAAAATAGGGTCTACTCCTTCAAATAATAATAATAATAATAATAATAATAATAATAATAATAATAATAATAATAATAATAATATTAATAATAATAATAATAATAATAATAATAATGATAATAACAAAAGCTTTACAGATGAAGGTTTACTTCATGGCAGTATTGTAAAACTTACCATATCACAAAAAATACATACAAAATCCCAGCTTTTTTTGTTCATATACAGCAAATATCTTAATCAAGTTCCACCTCATTTGCTTATGGTTAACCTTTAAACAGCTGGTTTTATTACAATGCTTCCATTAAAAACATCCTAAATCTTTCTTCGTTTTTTAACAAACCTTATCTTATGTATTTCATTTTGGCAATATATTCTTATGCTGTGGTTTTCATAATACAGTAATCTCCCGAAAATGTATGTGTGTATTGTCGTATACTGTGTGATCTTATGTTCAGATGCGCGTAGCTGTAAAAGAGCTAAGCGTAAAGTTACGGGTGATTAAACGCTGTATGGTTTGAGAGGACGACGCATGCGTCGAGCAGAGAGACTGAGGTCGTTGTTCATTGTATAGAGACGCGTTTGTTTAGTCAGTTTCAAAACTTGCTGAGACTATCACCTTCTCCATTAGTGGACAAGGCACTATGGGCCGCGATCAAAAACATTGTGGGGTGGAAGATTCCATTACAAAAGTTGCCTAATGTCGTTCAGGAATGTTATTAGAAGCGATGTTTTCCATTCTTATTATAATAACTAGAGATTCTCTTGTTCTGAAACTATGTAATGATAAATATTAGTGTTAACTGTAATTCCACTTTGTCTCTAATTATCATTTTAAAGAGTTTTAAAATAAAAACATCATCTGGGACCTGTTCTTTCCACCCATAGACTGTGCCCTCTGCATCTAAAAGGGGCCCAGACTCAGAGACCAAAAAGCGTTGTGGAAAGGAGCTGCGTTTTTCCGCTCCGCGTCTCTCTCTCTCTCTCTCTCTCTCGCTCACTCGCTCGCTCGCTCTCGGGATTACGAATGTCCCGTTTTAATGTAATTGATATTTTGGTAGACGATGGTCACTCATATTCTTTAACTGTTTAATTCCTTAGTAAATGTGTCTGAGTTATCTGAACAGTGTATTTTATTAAGTGTGTGTATAACGGCGCCTGGTTAAAGACACGAAACATTTGGTACCAAGGTATTGTAACATAGTTATTGGGTTGCAGTGCACTGAAAATAATATCTGCAGTGGTTTATGTAAAGATACCTTTTCACTTTTTTTTCGTTTTTCGTGTTATATGTTTTATGCTTTATCTTTTGAAGAATTTTTCTTTTATGCATATATGTGATGTATTTCTATTGCCTTAACTTTTGCTTTACATTTTTTGATATTTAATCTTTTGCAGAGTATATTTCTGTGTCTTTGTATCCACATTTTAATATGATTGATTTATTGGCCTTATTTTGTTTAACACGTGGGGGATTAATTTACTTATAGTATATTTCCTTTCAATCAAGTTTTGTTATTTAACAATTTAAATCTTTCTTGAATAATTTTTGATGAATTAATAAATTAATTTCTGATTTAATTTTGACTGATGATTAATTCAGATTTAATCCAATTTTGTTTTGTTTCGAGTAATAATAGATTTCCCTGAGACTGTTAAATGTCATGTATAATCTTTGAATTTAGAAATAAATTTTTGTTATTAAAATATTATATCAGAGTTTCATTCATTGACCCACCAGTAATTTTGATTTGAATTAGGGATAGAGTGGTAAGTGAGATGTTTTCCTTCAAGTAATTGAAGTGAGCTCGAACCAGGAAATGAAATAAATAGAAATACTTGAACTTTATAATGTTAATGGAGTGATGCCCTTAGATTTTACCTCACACCTGTTTAACGAACTTTATCTGCTTTCTTTCAATTGATAAGTTTTATAAGGGATCACTGTTGCCTTTAAGAAATCAGTCATCTTGTATGTGTGATGAGGTTCAGGTGTCTGGCTTTTGTGAGGTAACTATAATTGTTGAATAAATGGTAAGTTTGATAATCAAATATCAATTAGATACCAGGTTTGATTTAAAGAACAGACACTGGACACTCTTTCACCATATATAAATGGTGCACTAGACTCCGGGACAAGCACTTAGATATCAGGTTTGATTTGAAGAACAGACACTGGACACTTCGTCACAATATAAAAAAGAGCAGTTTTTCAACAGAATAAAGCAATATATGATCTCATCTAATGATGCAAAAAAAAAACCAGTTTTTGTAAATATCTTTAATTTCAAAGCATCCATTTGCACTATTTTTACCTCTCTCTCTCTCTCTCTCTCTCTCTCTTTATATATATATATATATATATATATATATATATATATATATATATATATATACATATATATATATATACATATATATATATATATATATATATATATATATATATATATATATATATATATATATATATATATATATATATATATATATATATATATATATATATATATATATATATATATATATATATATATATATATATTATATTTTTACAATTAGCGTGGCTATGAAAGGGGGCTCACCTGTTTATTTAACGTACAACTGGAATTCCACCACTACCGAATAGGAATTAAAAGGGAAATCAGGATCCCTGGGGAAAACAATTGAAATCCCAGGGCCTTAATTAATACATTTATTTACAGTTACAGTTAAATCAATGGAGTAGATAGATTTAATGATACAGTATGTTAATAATATATTAACTTTCACGATTAACTGTAGGAGTCTTCATACAGAACAGGGTTCTTGGTTTGGAAAAGCGAAATATGCAGCAAGCACGTCTCTGAGATCCTCTCTGCAACTGAGAGGAATGATACAAGGGTCACCAACTCCAGTAAGAAAGATGACAGATGAGTGAAAATTCCTTCAAATTCCCTGTCATGTGGACAATAACAATAATAGCAAGATTCGAGGAGGTTATTAATTCACTGATATAGCACTGTCAAAGGGATAATTGCTCATTAATACGCTGAGATTAAAAGGACACTTGACGTAATTTCACTGCACTTGGAAGGAGCCACAGAAAGGAATATTAAAGGTGAAAAGTTTAAGATAAAAAAATAAGTTAAGGGCGAACCCTTTGCACTCCTGACGTAACTTTTTGCAATTTGGCATAAGCTTAACAACAATGAGGAGGGAATCTTCTTCCAGCATCAACCATGACAGGCAGAATTGGTGATTGTTTCACTTCAGGACATCAACGCAGAGCCGTCCGCCCCTTGGACCAGCCACTGGGAATGCTTTTGGAGGGTTCTTCCTCAGATTAGAGCTCGTGCGTGACTCTGATTCCTTGTTTTCAAAGCAGTGCCATTCTTCTGGTTCACAGTATGCCTCAGGCTATGCCTCGCCTTCGGAAGGTCTGGAAAATACAAAGGAATTCGTCCAGCAGAGACAAGAAAACAAGGATTTTTTGACAGACAGGAAACAGTGTTCTCCCCCGTGAGAGATTAAGAGAGATTTAGCAAAGGGGATCAGATAGAATGGGCCCCTGCACCCTGAAAATTCCCTTCTATAGCATAAAATTATTTATTTCTTTAACAAGAGAATTCTTCAGTTCCTTAGTGGGCAGAAGGCCTGGTATTTGTTACGATACATATAAATATGTATGTATATATACATACATACACACACACATATATATGTGTGTGTGTGTATATATATATATATATATATATATATATATATATATATATATATATATATATATATATATATATATATATATATATATATATATATGTATATATATATATATATATATATATATATATATATATATATATATATATATATATATTAGGGTGGGTTCTATCAATCCAGCAAACAGCAATTTAGTGCGAGGAGAAGGACACTTCTTTATTCCTTTCTAGGTGCTTTATTTAGCTGCTGACGTTTCAAGACGTTCAGTCCCATTTTCAAAGCTATATAATAAAAGAAACATATATTAAAAACAGACTCGGATAACATAACATAAAATTATAACATAAAAGTATCAGTATGTTAAAAAGGAAGAGTGTTTAATTATCCAATTAGTGCTGAAGGCATATCCCAACGACCAACAAAGCAATTTTAGAATCATTTTTATTAAACAACTTGTCCCCAACTAAATACTCAGACCACCTCAACACCTCTATACCTCTCGTGAGTTCACTTCGAGCTGAACCTGACCATTCTGTCACTCGGTCTGTGCCACCAAACACTACTTGCTAAATAAACACTCTTCCTTTTTTACATACTGATACTTTTATGTTATAATTTTATGTTATGTTATTCCGAGTCTGTTTTTTAAATATGTTTCTTTTATTATATAGCTTTGAAAATGGGACTGAACGTCTTGAAACGTCAGCAGCTAAATAAAGCACCTAGAAAGGAATAAAGAAGTGTCCTTCTATC
>NC_089761.1:6128791-6133791 GCF_040412425.1 Macrobrachium rosenbergii
GTATACTTACAAGGGACCTTGGGAATTGTTGCATTTGTGATTAACCAAGAATAAATTTGTGAATTTACGTACGAAGAAGGAATTTGCAAACATGAGGGAGGATATAGTGATCAGAGATTCCTTAGATCTGCCTATGGTTGTGTAGGACACGGAGATCCAATCCACGTTCCGAAGAATTTTGTTGCAAGTCAGAATAGCCAAAGATTGATGGGTGGCTTGAGTTCTAGGATCCCATGGGGTTGTTGCTTTAATTGTAATATGCAGGGACACATTAAGAGATTTTGTCGTGTTAAGTATTGTGGCAGTTGTAAGAGTCTTTGTCATCCTTGGCTGTCTTGCCTGTCTCAGAGACAATATAATGATCGGCCCACATTTCAGAATCTTGGTAGCCCAGATAAGGAAGTGCTTCACACGGATTGTTCAAGGGGATCTGGTAATCGGCAGACGTTGTCGAAAGACCGATCATTTGTAAAGGAAAACGTGATGGGTGTCTTTTGGGATATTGGACTTTTGGGAGAACCCGCAGGGTCGAAGCCAGTTGTAATTGGGTCTGTACAGGGTATAAATGTAAGGGTCTTTATGGATACAGGAGCTTCGATTAGCCTTACAATTAATGAGTTTTTCAGACTGATGTTTCCCGATCGATCTTTGGGGCCTGCTAAGGAAGCTGTATGTGACGTTCAGGCAAATAGGTTACAGATTTTGGGTTGCGTAGATATAGATTTAACCCTCGGGGGTAGATCTTTGATGGAACCATTCCTAGTTATACGGGCATGTGCTTTGAGGGGATACATTTTTGCTGGGGCATCCTGCGTGTCGGAGACGGAAGATCTCAGTTCATACAGGAGTTAACGGTATTACAGAGGGAGTGCCTGGGGTGTTCGTTCCATATGAGGGAGCAGATGTAACTGTGGTGGATGACGATGGATCGGGAATTCATGAGGAACCGAGGCTGAATACTGAACATATGGTGGGGGATGAGAAGCGCTATTAAGGGGTGTTGACAGATGATATAGTGCTTGGTCCGGGTATGGTTGCGATGGTAAAAGTTCGTGTAAAAGGTGTGCATAAATCCAGACGGATGTGTGAGGATGAATGTAGCGAGAAGTTGAAAGGAGTTTCGTGTACAGGTTCGATAAATAGCGTAACAAGTTAAGGGAAACTTGGGTGTAGTTGCTAAACTGTAATGGTACAGTTCGCAATTACCAGAAAGGTACTTATGCAATCGATTTTGTTGACTAGGTCGATGAAGATAATTCATTATACATTGTCGGGGATTTTGTTCTTTTTCAGGGCAGAAATCCTAGAGAGAGAGAGAGAGAGAAATAATATTAATATATATATAGAGATAGATATATATATATATATATATATATATATATATATATATATATATATATATATTATATATATAGATATATATATATATATATATATATATATATATATATATATATATATATATATATATATATATATATATATATATAGAGAGAGAGAGAGAGAGAGAGAGAGAGAGAGAGAGAGAGAATACACTATGGAGGGTGGAATAGCGGGTAAAAAACAGGAATGTTTGAAGGAAGATTCACCATAAGACAAAATGTGGTGCATTTTCCTAAAGCCCTGGTACGGAGGATTTATGAAGGAAGGGATTTAATAATCAAAAAGCTTGTAATTTTGGACAAGACAGTGTATTAGTGACTGGCTCAAGGGAAAATGACTGACGTGTTGTTGATGTGTGAAATTATTGTTACTTTATAAGGAATTGCATAATTAGGAATTATTTTTTTTAATTCTCAGAAAATATGTTTTAATGTGGCTGCCAGCCCCATTTCTTTTTTTTTTTTGACACATGTTTCAGCCATCACCGTCATTTGCTACCAGTTGCATAATTCACTGTTTAGTTTTTGTTATTCATTTTACTGTGTAAGTCTCTTATTTTCAAGAATTATATCTTTGCTAAAATGAAAGTTCAGTTATCTTTACTTTACTTTTCCTGTTGAGACTAAAGTGGATATATTCAAGGACTAAAACTGCCACCCCCCCCCCCAATAAAAAAAAACAAGCAGAAATGACCGCTGCTTCAGCATTCATTAATTTGGACAGTTTTCTCGATTTTTCTCTAGGATTTCTTTCTTCATTATTTCATGCTTAGGAAAGTAATTGAATTCCAGAGATTCTCTTCAATTCAATTAATTACTTGAAAACTGACAGTACATTTTTCTGTTCTTTACACAAGTGCAGTGAGGCAAGATTACAATGGTTAGATTTTACTGCAGTTTCCAAACGAAGATGTAGTTTTCTAATCTAAATGATTGGAAGGTCAGGTCAGTAGACCCTGTTTTTTAGATTCATGTTCAGCCTCTCTCTCTCTCTCTCTCTCTCTCTCTCTCTCTCTCTCTCTCTCTCTCTCTCTCTCTCTCTCTCTCTCTCTCTCTCTGAGTTTTTTTCGTTGTATCCTCGACTGCAATGTATCGATGTTATTTCCAATAATAATATCCACACTATGTTCATTATTTTTCAAGATAGATTTCTTTTGACCTTTCTTGGTTATATTCTTCACTAGCGCTATGATAGTATAGCATAATTAACGATGATTTTCATTTATGTAGGTATTTGCTCCTTCCATTTGCAAACTGAGGTATCTGTTAGTCGAAGAGAGCTCCTGCACATATCTGAGCAGGAGGATAGACTCCAGTACAACTTAAATGTAACCGATTAGCATTGCTCCCAATCCACGACACTATTTGCATTAATAAGATTTTACCAAATAATTCATTGCAACTTTGCAGCAGTTCTTGTAACCCTTGACTGAAAGATTTCTTTTCTAGATACTTAGAATTTTTCTATCCGATACCTCCAGAAAGGTCTGTATTATTCCAAAGGCTTTCATTGAATTACTGGGTGATGGAATTGTCACTACCTGTAAGAAATTTTGCTTTATCTATTTAGCTTTTGATTTATTAGTTTATCATTTTTTCCCTCTCTAATAATTGATCTCTTCTTTCTACATGTCCAGTTATCTTCTGTAACTTTTTTCCAATGAACACCATGTTCTTTGGAAGCTTAAATTTTTAGTCAATGGCCCCTGCAGGCTTGTTCCGTATGAATAAGTGTTTACCGAATAATAATAATAATAATAATAATAATAATAATAATAATAATAATAATAATAATAATAATAATAATAATAATAATAATAATAATAAATCTTTACAGAAGAAGGTTTACTCCATGGCAGGTATTAAGAAAAGCCTGGCATATCACACATCAAAAAAAACATAACAGCTCAGGCTACTTTTTTTATATACAGCAAATATCTTAATCGAGTTTTGACCTCATTTGCTTATGGCTAACGTTCCAACAGCAGGTTTTATGACAATACTTCTGCTAAGAGCATTTCAAAACTTTCATCGTTTCCTATTAACCCTCATCTATGTATTTCTGCTGATTCATTTTGGCAATAAATAAAGATGAACAGTTTTTCAGTAGAAAAAAGCAATTCATGATCTGATCTTAAGCACCAAAAACTGTGTTTTATGTATACACACACACACACACACACACACACACACACACACATATATATATATATATATATATATATATATATATATATATATATATATATATATATATATATATATATATATATATATATATATATATATATATATATATATATATATATATATATATATATATATATATATATATATATATATATTTATATATAGGACATAGTTTTTGTCTTATACAATTTTTGTTAAAAGCAATTGCTTTAGTGGCACCACTAAGTTTCTTGCTGGTATCTTCATACCGGCGGAGTTTTTTCCGATTCTCGATCGTCAATTTCTGGTAAAAAATACGCAGACTTCCTTTTTCCATTTATTGATTTTTGTCGCAACAGCTGTTTCGCCTTCATGGTATTATCAAGCGACTACTGGCTTACTCTGCAGCCTTTCGACCTTTTAAATCATCGTGTGAGGAAATTCACCTTGACGTCTGGGTACTTGGTCAAGGGATTAACATCGTAACCATTTCAGGGCGTTGTTTTGGGTACAAAGAACATGTATGATAACAAAAGTGAAAGTTTGTACATGTGGTTAAATACATATCCCAAATGTAATACCATGAGCTACTGTTTCCTTAAATATGTGTTTAAAATTTAGTATAATCTTACATGTTAGTTTGCTGGCACATAAAATAAGTTACAAGAATAAATATTTTATAGCATATGTAAAGGTACAAATAAACAAATGTTTGTTTATACATAAATGGGTATAATATTAAGTTTGATTGTATATGTGCGTCTAAATGGTCTTTGATTAACGGCTGGGAGGTTCGTGTTGGGCCCAGGGCCTCAGCAATTTGAGCAAGTCATGTTACTTGGCCTTCGTTGGGCGTTCTCCCTCAAGGGGCGGGATTACCCGGTTTTGGGGAGTGGTCTGGTCCCTTTGGCTCGTAATTCCTTCTCCTGCTGGAGGGGAGTAATTTTCTTTACTTTGTTGAATATTCAGGGTCGGTTTCTGGATATCGATGTTTATCGCTTATATTAGAGAAGACCATGTTTATCCTCTTTGTGCAGTACCTTGCAGATATCTAATGGAATGTTTTTTTCTGGCTTTTGTTTTGTTTTACAATGTTGATGGATGGAAAGTGAAAGGCCATTCATCAATTGATATCGGAAAAAACTCCCAAATGGAGATACTTGCAAGAAACTTTTGATGTCCCTAAAGTCAAATGGTCTTAATCTGATTAACGGCTGGGATTCGTGTTATATATATATATATATATATATATAATATGTTATATATATATATATTGACGTTCTTATCACATCACCGTGATTCATATACAATCAGGCTTGGGGCGTCCTTTAATATCCAATTGGCTCTACCTGCAAATAATATATCTGCTGGAGGGGTATATGTTACCCGACTCTTGTTTTTTTTTTTTTTTTTAGATGATAATAAGTCCACCGTCCCGTTTCTCGATAC